>NC_092767.1:80621126-80912177 GCF_047496795.1 Chiloscyllium punctatum | reverse complement strand
CCCTTCTCCCCCCCCACTTCTCCCTTCTCCCCCCCCACTTCTCCCTTCTCCCCCCCCACTTCTCCCTTCTCCCCCCCCACTTCTCCCTTCTCCCCCCCCCACTTCTCCCTTCTCCCCCCCCCACTTCTCCCTTCTCCCCCCCCACTTCTCCCTTCCCCCCCCACCTTCTCTTTTTCTCTCTCTCTCTTTTTTTCTCTCTTTTTTTTCTCTCTCTTTCCCCCCCCAACCCCCCACTCCCCTCGTTCTAAACCCTGGAACAACTAGCAACCATTCTGCCCCTGTGAAATTCACGTCTCTGTTATGGCCACAGCATCATCGTCCCAAGTACTGATCCATGCTCTGAGTTCAATAGTCTGACACTCTTTGCGTTAAAGCAAACACACTTTAGGTCAAGAGCTGAGCGGCCTCGAAGGAGCCTAAATTGGGCGTCACTGAGAAGAATATTGCTGAACAGGTGCTGCTTGATAGCACTGTTGATGACATCTTCCATCTCTTATGATTGAGAGTAAAACTGGGGCAATGATTAGCTGGGTTGAATTTGACCTGATTTTTGTATACAGGACACCTGAGCAAATTTCCATATTATCTGGTAGATGTCAGTGTTGGGGCGGTATTGGAGCAGCTTTGGGAGCAGTGATTTTGCAGGTTCTGGAATGTACATCTTCGCCATTATTTCCAGAATATTGTCAGGGCACATAGACTTTGCAATATCCAGTGCCTCCAACTTTTCCTCAATATCATCTGAATTGAATTGGCTGAACACTGGCACCTGTGATGCTGGAGACCTCTGGAGGAGGCTGAAGATGGATATAAAGTTTTCACCCTTGTCTTTTGTACTGATGTGGCAGTCAACCTGTTATATATTGTCAGGGTCTGAAGGAGAGAAAGTTAACTTTCAATCTACAATCACAAGAGGTTGTTTATACTTTATAGTTTATTTTCATAGAGAAGTGGTACAGAATCAAGGACTTCAGATTCTTGCGCTCAGGATGGACTTGTCCAGGGCATATGGGCTGCATCTAAATAGAGCCCAGACTGCGTTCCTTTCATGATGTTTTGCTTGTGTTGTGGAAAATTTATACTACTTTTGGCAGGGGTGTGGGAACCAGAGATAACATCAGAGAAACAGCAAGCTGCACAAAATGCAGGCGAGCTCGATCACACAAAGATGAAGAATTTAAAGTTAATGGGTGGAGTCAGCGAAAGTGATTAAAATCTAAGTTCAGGTTTACACTGTATGTATGTGAATGCATGGAATGTGGTAGATATGGTTGGTGAGTTGCAAGTGCTGATTCCCACGTGGAAGTATATTGTGTCTACAACTGAGACCTGGTTCGTGGAATAGTTGAACTAGGTATTAAATAATTCTGAACGCACAATGTTCTGTTCAGAAAATGTGCAGATAAAATGGGAAAATTAATCAGTCAGGCACTTCTGTGGTGAAAGTAAACATTATCTGAGCTTGAGACAGTTTTAGTCAAATCAATTCTAAGGAACAAAAAAAGTTGCAGTTGCTTTACTTGGTGTTATCTCTAGGCCACCCACTAGTGGGACCAGACAGAAAAACAAACTTTTCAGGAAATGATGGAGAAGTGCAAGAACTATTGATTAGTTACAGAGGGCAGTTTTAATTCTGAGGATAGATTGGGATATGGAGTAATGTAAGAACTGAAATGAACAAGGTTCCTAGAATGTGTTCAGGAGAACTCTCTAAAGAACTATGTTTCCGGTCCAAAGCTAGACCTGGATCTTTGGATCAAAATGGGCCAAATAAATATCCCTCTGAATGTCAGTGGGAGAACTTTTAGGAGCAGTGTTGATTGATTAAATCTACAGTGACTATAAAAAAGGATATTGAGCAGCCTTGAGTGACAATTATAAACTGAGAGAATGCCAACTCCAATTGGGTACATATGGATCTGGGAAAAATGCATTTCAGCTAAAGATTTGTGGGAAAAATAACAGCTGAACAGTGAGCTCCCTCCAAAGATATTCCCTCCAAGGTAGGCAAATAAGTAATGAGCTGCCTGGATGACAAAAGACCTGCCCTTTTAGAGAGAATTTTAAAAAGATGCTCATGACTGATGTAGAAAATGCAGTGGAGCACCAGGCTGAATATTGAAGGTTCAGCTCACGGGGCTTTGCCAATCAGTGGATGTGTGGCCGAGTCATGTTTGTGAGAACAGGAAACCAGCAAAGTGCAAGCTTTACATGTTTCCCTCATTGCTCTGCTCTGGTACTTGGAGATCGTAACACTCTGCAGTTCACCCAATCAGAAGGTCATTGGCATGCAGAATGTCATTATTTCAGAAGACTCAAGGTGCTGCTCTTTCTCAAATTCTCCCTTTCACTCTGGTGAAAGGGTGGGGGGAGGGAGTAAAGAAAATGCAGCAGTTCATTTTTGAGTTGATAAACCCTCCTGCAGTAACGTTTGGTATTTCAGTTTATTGTCCTGAAGATTAAAAATATATTGTCTCTTATAATTTCTTTTGTTTAGATTAAATTCCCTACAGTGTGGAAATAGGCCCTTTGGCCCAACAAGTCCTCACCCACCCTCCAAAAAGTAACCCACCCAGACTCCTTTCCCTATATTTGCTCCTGACTAATGCACCTAACACTATGGGCAATTTAGCATGGCCAATTCACCTGACCTGCACAACCTTTTTTTCGGAATGTGGGAGCAAACCCATGCAGACACGAGGAAAATGTCAAACTCCACACAGACAGTGGCCTGAGGCTGAAATTGAACCTGAGTCCCTTGCGCTGTGAGACAGCAGTGCTAACTACTGAGCCGCCTTACTGCGCTTAAAGTCTTGCAGCTTCTTTGCATTGTTCTCCCAACTCTCATTCCTGCCATGTTTTGCATCATCTGCAAACTTGGAATATTACGATTGGCTCCCAGATCCATGTCATTGCAGATGTTGGGACCAGCATTCCCTCTAATTTTGTAATTAGCTGTGCACAATAGTGACTTCCAAAATGCTGTGATTGGAGCTGACTCCAGTTGCCATGCACAAAGGATTGGAGTGGCTGTGTGCACAGCTTTGGAGTAACATTGCCTGGGACCCAAGCACTGAACGTTTTGGATGTGCGTTTGCTTGCTGAACCGGAAGGTTCAGTTTCATCACCATACTAGATAACATAATCGGTGAGCTTCTGGATGAAGCGCTGGTGGCATGCCCCGCTTTCTATTTGTTGGGTTGGTGATGTCATTTCCTGTTCTTTTTCTAAGTGTATGGTAAAGTGTTTGTTGATCGAGTTCTGGGTGGGATGCTACGCTTCTAGGAATTCTCGTGCATATCTCTGTTTGGCTTGCCCTAGGATGGATGTGTTATCCCAGTCGAAGTGGTGTCCTTCCTTATCTGTATATAAGGATACTAGTGAGAGTGGGTCATGTCTTTTTGTGGCCTAGTTGATGATCATGTATCCTTTCTGCCTATTTGTCCAATGTAATGTTTGTTACAGTTCTTGCAAGGTATTTTGTAAATGACATTAGTTTTGTTTGTCTGTATGAGTCTCTCAAGTTCATTAGCTGCTGTTTTAGTGTGTTTGTGGGCTACAATGATGCCAAGTGGTCTGAGTAGTCTGGCAGTCATTTCCGAGATGTCTTTGTAGGGGAAAGTGGCTAGGGTTTCTGGACGTGTTTTGTCTGCTGGTTGGGGTTTGTTGCTGAGAAACCTGAGGACTGTGTTCATTGGGTACCTGTTCTTTTTTAATACACTGAATCGGTGATTTTCCTTTGCTTCATAGTTCCTCTGTGCTACAGTGTGTGGTGGCTCATTGAAATAATGTTCTAATGCAGCTTTGTTTTTGGGTGTTGGGATGACTGCTTCTGTAGTTCAGTATTTGGTTAGTATGTGTTGTTTTCCTGTAGGCGCTGGTTTGGAGTTCCCCATTGGCTGTTCGCTCTACTGCGACATCTAGGAATGGCAGTTTTTTCCCCTCCTGTTTAGTGAATTTTATGCCAGTATGGGTATTATTGATGGTCTTGCATGTTTCCCTGCATGGGACTGGTATAGGGAGAAATGCATTCACTGAGGCTGGTGTCCCCATGGAATTCTCCACCACAAGGCTGTGGAAGTGAAGTCACTGAATATGTTTAGGAAATAAACTAGATTTCTGGAGGGTGAAGGCATCAAAGGAAATATTGACCTTTGATATTGAGAGGATCAACCACAACCATAACCAATGGTACAAGTGCTATGAGCCAAATGGCCTATGCCTATGTCTCTATGAAGTGAATCAATTGGGATAGTCAGTGGACTACTGGAAGACATATAATTTTCATGGTTCTGCACCCATTTTAAAAAAGGTTAGCCTTCTATATGAAAATATCTAATAATGACAAGTTGCAAGAGTGCAGTTAACCACCCCAACCCCTGCACTCCCAAGCCTGTGTCAGAGTGTATCTGATACAGAGAATGTGTGTATGTATGAGAGAGAGATGGATATTGTGACTGACTTTTTCTGGTTTCCTTGAATATCTTTAGGTTCAGTTCCTCAAGACAGACTCTCACTTGGATTCCAGATTCCTTTTTCTCAAGGTAAGATACTCTCACTGGTTAAGTTTCCAGTTTCCCAGAGAAACCACATTCCCAAGGCAGGGCTTTCTGATTGGGGATTTATTTCTGCTTATTTCCCTGCTTTGCCCTATCCGGATTTCCTGAAACAAGTCTCATCCAGGATGCTTTGTGAATTCGCTTTGCTGTGAATGAGGAGTGGACACTGGGTGCTGGGTACACTGAGATATCAAACCTGACTCTGTGTTATTGATCTGATACTGTTTGTTCTGTTTCAGTCTGTTGAGTGGAAGAATTTCGACGTTAAAGGATGAAACTGGAGCAGTGAGTAAAATCCACAGCCCATTTCAATAAGAAATCAAAGCTTGATTCAGTAGATATTAATTCTGAATCCAGAATTGTATGCTGACCCAGAATAGGCTGACTCTCTGCCCAGCACTCACCAGTGTATCTCTCTCTCTCTCTGTTTATTTTAGATCTTTATTGATCGAGATCCTACCGTCTTCACATCTATTTTGAATTTTCTCCGCACAAAAGAGTTGGATGCCAGGTACATCGGCAGCGCATGCCAAAGGAACTGTTTGCAGGAAGAGCACCCTGTTCATTCACCTGGGTCAACACTCTGATCATTTTCAGGAGTGTTTGGCAATGACACAGTGATAGAGTGTACCTGTCTGCTTTACAGAAACAACTAACTAACTGCCTCTTGAAATAATAATTCTGAGAGAAACTTTAAAATTTCACTCTAGGCCATTATTGGTTCCTAGTCTGCCCCAAGAGATTGGGAAAAGCATGAAGCTGCCTCATGGTGCCAGGGACCAAGATTGCAGCCTTGGGCAAATGTCTGTATGGAGGTTGCATGTTCTCGTGTGTCTGTGTGGGTTTCTTCCGGGTGCTTTGGTTTCCTCCCATAGTCCAAAGAAGTGCAGGTTTGATGCATTGGCCATGATTAATGTGGGGTTATGGGTAAAGGATAGGCACTGGGTCTGGTTGTGATGCTCTTTGGAGGGTCAGTGCCGACTAAATGGCCAAAAGGCCTCTGTGCAATGTAGGCAATCTATGATCCAATGATATTGGTGCTATTGTACGCTTGACCCCAGGACCAGCTGGCCTTAGACATAACTGGAGAGAGATGGCTGGTCAGCTCATTAACCTTGCCTCGATGAGCCATTAAATTGACTAGGCCCAAAGCAAAGAAAAGCAAAACCCTTCGGCCCCTCTGTCTGCTCGGGGAGTGAATTGTGCACCTAGTTCAGAGGACGCTTTCCTTTGTATCTAACCTGAGCTGTACCTGTCCTGGGAGAAATGAGGGAAGAAGGAAAGCATGTTCTCCCTTCCTGAAGTGACTGGCACCACCTCAGTAACGTCCCTGCCCTCTATCAGCCTCTAGTATTGTGGAGTTGAGGGAGTGATTGTTGTCAAGAGAGGAAAAGCTGTCATTTGGCACTGATAGCGATTTATTTAATATTAAATCACTTCAATAGCTGTGTGAAATTCTCTGGGATTGAATTGATTTTTGGTTTTCTCAGGGATGTGAACATTGCAACACTCCGGCATGAGGCAGAATTTTATGGAATTGCTCCACTGGGTGAGTGAGGGGGGTGGGAGAAAGAATCTGTACAGTGGGGGGATGGGGAGGAACAGGAGGGGCTATACAGTGGGGGCGATGGGGCTGCGTGGTTGAAGTCAGGGAGGGGGCAGCTCTGTGCAAGGGGAGTGGGGGGGGGGGGGGGGGGAAGGATTGTGCACCGGGAGTGAGGTGGAGAGGGAGTGGCTGTGTAGTGGAGGGTGGGGGTTGAGGGAGGCAGGGAGAGGAGCAGTGCGGTTGGGGTGATAACTGGCGTGCTTTCCTTCACGTGTCATCCAGAATTTTCAAACCAATTCAGCCATCTCCTTCATTCTGACATATTCCTAAATGTCATCACCACCTCTTCAAGGTCCCTTTCCAATAGCCTTAATCCACTGTGTCCTCACCCAGCTCCTTGATGTCCCATCCAGTGATCGCCGTGCAGCTTGCCCACATCCAGCATGTGCACAGCAAGATCTCACAAACAGTACTACCATAAGGATCTAATTAATCGTTTATTTTTGTGATTAGGTTGAGGATAAGTATTGGCTAGCCCTCTGAAGAGGAACAGAGTTCTCCCCAAAGGGGGACGGTTTAAATTAGAGTGGTAGTGGTCTGGGTACCAGATCAGCAAGTGGAGGGATTGTGGAGAAGGTAAATATTTAGGACCAGTAAATCAGAAGGGAAGGACAGGCAGAGACAGCTAAATGAGCACAATTTTACTAATGGGCTGAAATGTATTTATTTCCATGCAAGGAGCATTACAAGTAAGGCAGATGAGCTTAGAGCCTGGATCAGTATGTGGGATTATGTTGTTGTGACCATTGGAAATTTGATTGAGAGGGGGGCAGAACTGGTTGCCCAACATTCCAGGGTTTTGTTGTTTTAGATGAGATAGAGAGGAAGGTAGAAGTGGTGAAGTTGCATTACTAATCAGGGAGAATGTTAGATCTGGAGGTCTCATCTATGGAGACAAAAATAAGACTGGTGCAATCAATCTGGCAGGATTATACTATAGTCTCCCCAACAGAGACTGAGAAACAAATATGTAGGCAGATTATTGAAAGATGCAATAAAAGAAACTGTCATAGTGGGTGACTTTAACTTTCCCAATATTAACTGGGACTCCCTTAAAGCAAGAGGCTCAGATGGAGCAGAGTTTAAGTGTATCCCAGAGGGTTTCCAACTAGAGGAGGGGCCATGTATTGGCTAATGAGCCTGGAAGGAGACTGACCTTTCAGTGGGGAGAGCATTTTGTGATCACAGCTCCTTAAGTTTTAAGCTAGCTAAGTCAGAACTTTGTGGCAAGGTACAAAATTGGGGGAGGACAAGTTACATCAGTATTAGGCAGAAACTAGGGAGGGTTAATTGGGAGGAGCTGTTATAAGACAAGTGAAAGTTGTTTAAAGACTCACTGAGCTGCAAATGTGTTGCTGGAAAAGCGTAGCAGGTCAGGCAGCATCCAAGGAGCAGGAGAATCGATGTTTCGGGCATGAGCCCTTCTTCAGGAATGAGGAAAGTGTGCCAAGCAGGCTAAGATAAAAGGTAGGGAGGAGGGACTTGGGGGAGGGGCGTTGGAAATGCGATAGGTGGAGGGAGGTCAAGGTGAGGGTGATAGGCCGGAGTGGGGGTGGGGGCGGAGAGGTCAGGAAGAAGATTGCAGGTTAGGAAGGTGGTGCTGAGTTCAAGGGTTGGGACTGAGACAAGGTGGGGGCGGGGAAATGAGGAAACTGGAGAAATCTGAGTTCATTCCTTGTGGTTGGAGCGTTCCTCGGCGGAAGATGAGGTGCTCTTCCTCCAGCTGTCGTGTTGCTATGGTCTGGCGATGGAGGTGTCCAAGAACCTGCATGTCCTTGGTGGAGTGGGAGTGGGAGGGGGAGTTGAAGTGTTGAGCCACGGGTTGGTTGGGTTGGTTGGTCCGGGTGTCCCAGAGGTGTTCTCTGAAACGTTCCGCAAGTAGGCGGCCTGTCTCCCCAATATAGAGGAGGCCACATTGGGTGCAGCGGATGCAGTAAATGATGTGTGTGGAGGTGCAGGTGAATTTGTAGCGGATATGGAAGGATCCCTTGTCTCAGTCCCAACCCTCAAATTCAGCACCACCTTCTTGACCTGCAATCTTCTTCCTGACCTCTCCGCTCCCACCTCCTCTCCAGCCTATCACCCTCAACTTAACCTCCTTCCACCTATCGCATTTCCAACACCCCTCCCCCAAGTCCCTCCTCCCTACCTTTTATCTTAGCCTGCTTGGCACACCTTCCTCATTCCTGAAGAAGGGCACATGCCTGAAACGTCGATTCTCCTGCTCCTTGGATGCTGCCTGACCTGCTGCGCTTTTCCAGCAACACACTTTCAGCTCTGATCTCCAGCATCTGCAGTCCTCACTTACTCCTAAAGACTCACTGATCAGAGCTCAAGACTTGCATGTTCCAGTAAGGAGGAAGGACAAGGATGGCAAGATTAGGGACCTTTGGGTAATGAGGAAGGTTCTAAATTTAGTCAAAAGGCAAAGCAAAATGTGTAAGGTTTATGAAGTTTACATCAGATGGGACCTGTGAGGAATATAAAGCAGGAAAGAACTCAAGCAGGGAATTAGAGCAAGAAATAACCTTGGCAAGTAGGGTTAAAGAGAATCCAAAGGGATTCTATGTATACATTAAAAACAAGAGGATAACTCAGGAGAAGGTAGGACGACTCAAGAATAAAGGAGAGAATTTGTGCTTCGAGACAGAACATGGGATGAGGAGTAGATGAATACTTTGCATTAGTATTCCCCCAGGAGGATATGGAGGATGGTGAGATCTGCACTCTGCGTGTCAATATACGAGGGTATTTGAGATCAAGAAAGAAGTTGTGTTGGGTATTAATGTGGATAAGTCTCTAGGACCCATTGGTATTTACCCCAAGTTATTGAGCGAAGAGATTGCTGGGGCCTTGACCAAGATCTTTGTACCCTTGCTAACGACTGGAGAGGTCCCAGAGGACTGGCGAGCAGATAATCCAGGGAGCTGTAGACCAGTGAGTGTCTCATCTGTGATTGGGAAGCTATTGGAGAGAATTTTTAAGGATAGAATTTATGTGTATTTGGAAAAGAATGGCCTATTAAGGAAAGTCAGCATGGCTTTGTGCAGGGCAGATCATGTCTGACCAACTTAATTGTCACCTCGAAATATTCAAAGGTGATCGGTGAGGGTAGAGCAGTGGATGTTGTCCACGTGGATTTTACTAAAGCTTTCGACACGATTAAGATTAAGATGCATGGGATCCCAGCAACTTGGCCATGTGGATTCAGACTAGGCTTGCCCAAAGAAGACAGAGGGTTGTGGTGGAAGGGTGTATCTCCGGCTGGAGGTCTGTTTACTATTCAACAGGGATCCATACTGGGACGTCTGTTTGTGATATATGTAAATGACGTGTATGAAAATGTAGGTGGTTGGGTTAGTAAGTTTGCAGACAATATGAAGATGGGTGGCTTGTGGATAGTGTAGGAGGTTGTCAAATGATACATGGGGATACAGATCAGCTGCAGATAGGGGCAGAGAAATGGCAGGTAGTTTAATGCGGGTAAATGTGAGAGGTGAAATGTTAAAAGTATACAGTTAATGACAGGACCTTGAACAGCATTGATGTAGAGAGGGATCTCGTGGTTCAAATCGATAGCTCCTTGAAAGTATATAGGATGGTAACAAAAGTATAAGGTATGATAAGCTTTATTGGTTGGGGAACTGACTACCAGTGTTAGCTAATCATGTTGCAACTTTATAATATTTCGATTAGGCCACACTTAGTGTTGCCATATTACAGGACATGCATTTAAGGTGGCGGGGAGGTGGGGGTGGGGAATTGAAAGGAGATGTGAGCGGCAAGTTTTTCTTACACAATGGTAGGAGTCTGGAGCATGCTGTTGGGATGGTGGTGGAGGTAGATATGATTGGGGCTTTCATGGGGCTTTTAGATAAACACATGAATATGCAAGGAATGAAGGGATATAGACCAAGAGCAGGCAGAAGGGATTAGTTTAATTTAGCATCATGTTCAGGACAACATTGTGGGCCAAAGGGCCTGTTCCTGTGTAGTACTGCTTTTTGTTCTGCTTTTCCAGCACTATGCTCTCGACTCGGAGTTCCAGCATTTGCAATCCTCACTTTCTCCTAGCTAATGTACACACACGGTCTCAGTTTAACGACTCATCCGTAAGATGACGCCTCTAGCAATGCTGTACTCTATCAGAGCCTTGCATGGAAGGGTAGCAAAGAGGCTGTTTTCTGCATCACGCACACTGTCCCTGCAATGATTCCCCCCACCACCCAAAAACCCCCTTCCAAAGGCTGGGCCCGTGGTGGAGCTATCCCATTCCAAACTGGGACCCTTATTGAAGTTTCACATTTTCATGTCTTATTTCCTTTCTTCCCAGTTCGCCGACTGGAACTATGCGAGGATTTAGAACGCTCTTCGTGTGGGAACGTCTTGTTCCATGGATACCTACCTCCGCCAGGTCCGTTCATTCATTCTTTTTTTTTCTGCTTGATTTTCCCAACCTGCTGATGGCTGAAGAAGTCATTCTCCATTAATTGACCATGGAGTGCCAGGGTGGGGGCAGTGGGCACAGTGGGCTAAAGGAACTGAATTGTTTGTATGTCTTGACTTCCCTCCATTGAAGGGTGGTAGGGGCACAATGAGGAACCATCACTACTACTTGATTCTTATTTTGACATTTTATTTTGTCCGCAGTGATCCCAACAATAAGGCAGAATCGACACAGTCTTGCTGGGCCACAGTTTGTAGGGTCACGGCAGGAGGCTGCAGATCGAGTTCCTGTACGAAGGAGCAACACCATGCCACCCAACCTGGGCAATGCTGGAATTCTGGGAAAGCTTCTGGAACAGCGAGGGAACGGTGGGTACCGGGTCACACACAACATGAACACTATTTCAGAAGTCTGTCAACAAGTCTCTGCAACTCCTCAAAAATGTTGGTACCCAAAATGTTGGTCCTGAGGCCAAGAAAGCCCATGCTCGATTATGACCTTTGACCTTGGCAGTCGGGACTCTGTGCTGGAACTGAATTTCATGCCTGAACTATTGGGGTAGAAATAGGGTGTGCATGTGCAACTCTGTGCCTGGTGATATTGGCTGGGAATGATTGAGAAATGGAGGCTGGGATTTGGAGGAGGGATCCAAAAGCAGCACTGCCATTATCATTGCCACTTGGTTTAAAAGCAGCAAGGGATCCAAGTGGCTGTAATCCCAGAGGTACATGGGCTGCTCGCTTGTTGGAGAAGGTTGACTGTTGGTGAGTTTAACCAGAGGCACAAGGCCAAGAAGATGGTCCCTTCACGGTGATCTCAGCTGGTATTAGAATTGGCGCTGTTGGTGTTACTCTGTCTCACAGCCACCAAGCCTAATTGATCCCATGAAGCTGTTTGTACTTCAGTCTCAGAGGAATGAATATTATGAAAGTTACCAGACAATACTCCTTCTGGTTATTGATTAACTCTCAAGACTTGTAATACCAGCAAGGTCTGTATTTTGTTGTTGCCTTTGTGAGCGTCTATCTGTAGTCTGTGATTGTCGACACCCATAGCCCCGACTGAGAGTAAGTTTTGAGCTTGACAAAGTGACAGAAGGAACTGGAGGATGGTGTGCAACTGTGAACTGGAGGTTGTGGGGGATGGGCTGCTGTCCTTTCGAAAAGCATTACATTGGGTTGGAGCCTTTTGGCCAGGGCTGGTGGTGGTCTCCTGGCTGCAGTGCTCACTCTACATCTGGTTAAAATTCTCTCATGCACAGACCTTTTAGAATTGTATTGAACTCAGTGCAGCACAGGGATGGGACCAGGAGTTCTACCAGGATGCACTTAACAATTCCCAAATCACCAGTGGGCGTTGCTTACTGGAATGAATAAAGATGTGATCAGAAGGAATGTTCCAGCTCTGAAACTGGATGCACTCAGCTGGTTATATGGAGCGAGTTCACTCTGGGCACTAAGTGCTTCCTTCCCCTTGGTACAGGATCGATAGCCAATCCTGGGATGGTGCGGATTGTCCGAGGACATCACAACTGGATTGCAGTGGTCTACACCCAATTTGTGGTGTGTTACAGGTGAGTGTGCAAAACTCAAATTGAGTGTCACTTAGTGTACCTTGTAATTGCCGCCTTGTAATTGCCTCAGCTTTCCTCTTTGGCTTCGAATGGCCTTTCAGCCCATTGCGTCAGTATGGTCAAAACTCTTTAAATTTACTCTAGCCCCACTTTCCAGCAATTGGCCCAAAGCCTTGAATGTTGTGACATTGAGTGTTCATCCAAGTACTTATAAAACGTTGTGAAGTTTCCATCTTACCTTCCCTTCCAGATGGTGCATTCCAGATCCCCACACTCTCCTCGATGAGAGGGATTTCCTGACATCCCCTTTAAACCTCCTGCCTTCTTTAAAGTGATGCCCCCTTGTTATTTTCCCTCTATCTAAACGGAGCAGTTGCTTCCTATTCATTCTGTTCATGTCATCTTATAGACCTCTGAGTTCCACCTGGTATTAAGAAAACAACACTGTTGGGGGATTCCTTGCTTTTGGGGAAGGTGGAGGAGAGGAAGACCCTACTCTGTAGGGGGCAACCTCTTCTCCGTTTCTTTCTCTTTCTTCCCCCCCTCCCCCCCCCCCCCCTCAAAATAAAAACCAGCATAAGGCCTGAATATCTGAGGTCAGGATTTCACAGGCACCTTCTCCTTACTGGCTCCTTATTCTCTTCTGTTTTGTCTCTGTCAGACTGAAGGAGTCATCTGGCTGGCAGCAGGTATTCTCCAGCCCACGATTAGATTGGGTCATTGAACGTGTGGCACTGAATGCCAAGGTCATGGGCGGATCCCTGGGTGACAACGACAAGATGGTGGCTGTGGCTTCATGCAGCGAGATTATCCTGTGGGCCATTCATGAAGGTGGCACCGGGAATGAGATCGGTATGATGCTTTCATCCTGAATCACTGCTTCACAAGCAAATATGACTTGAACTCTGCCTGCCTGCTGGTCTGCTATTTCAGCTATGACATGCAGTTATTGTGCCAACAACTGGCTCTCAGAAACATCATGGTGCAGAAAAAAGCCATTCACAGTGTGTCTGTCTGACTCTACTGGCTCACTGAGCATTTTAACTTCATGCAAATCTCCTGCCTTTCCCCATATTCCTTCGCATTGTTTCCATTTAAAAACCATCCAATACTTTCTTGAATGCCTCTATTAAACCTGTCTCCACTACATTTCCAGGTGCTGCATTTCATACCCACATCTTTCATACCCTACTGTGGAGAAAAGTATTTCCTCGCCTTCCATGTTTCTTTTGCAAAACACTTGAAAAGAGTGCCAATGTCTTCTCCATTCATTTGCATTCAGCAGCTGCTCTGTCCACACCCATTGGATATTGAAAGCCTCTGTCAGATTTTTTTTGAGCCTTCCCCTCTCCAGGGAAAACACTCCAAACTTCTCCAATTAGTGGTCATAATTGAAGTTTCAAATCCATGGAGGAACTCTCTGTGCAGAAGAGGGCTATCTAATATATTCACATCCATCCTACAGCATGACACACAACTGGTCATAATACTCCAGCTGATGTCCAACCAGTGTCTTGTATAAATTCATTATACTCTCTTTGCTGTCATACTCTGTGCCCAATTCATGAAACATAGGGTACTTTTGTTTTATTGACAACACCTTCTGCCTGTCCTGGCACCTTTTAACAACTACATGTCCATCCAGGTTTGTCGTACACAACATTTAGAGCAGTTCCCTTTATTTTATCTTGTATTCACTTGTTCTTTGTACCAAAGTATGTCATGCATTTCCAAGTGTTACCCAGTGACCAGCAGGATCTTGTTTGGGTGGGCGATTGAGCCACACTCTGCTGCTGATCATTGACAAGTTTCTCCTGAGAGTGCTGTGGTTACTGGGTGAAATGAGATCCCAGTTGATGTCACTGACTCTCCCTGTTTAAATGTCAACACTATCAGTGGAAAATTGGGCAGATGTTAAGGGTTTCAGACCCGAACCCCAGTGAGAGTCCATGCTAGTGGGTCAGAGCATCATAGAGTCCTGTAGTAGGAGACAGTCCACACTGACCAAAATGTCCATCAATGCTGACCCCATTTCCCTGCACTTGGCCCATATCCTTCCAAACCTTTCCTATCCATGTATTTCTCCAAATGCCTTTTAAATGTTAATGTACCGGCCTCAATCACTTTCGCTGGCAGCACATTCCACACACATGCCACCCTCTGTGTGTGTAAAAAAAAAAATTGCCCCTCAGGTTCCCTTTTATTCTTTCCCTTCTAACCTTAAACTGATGCCCTCTTGTCCTCTATTTCCTCAACCCTAGGAAAGAAATTGAGTGTATTCACCCTATCCGTGCCTCTCAGATCTTATTCATTTGTATAAGATCCCCCTCAATCTCCTACGCTCTTTTTAAAAAAAAGTCCTAGCTTGTCCAACTTTCCCTGTATCACAGACCCTTTGTAAATCACAGCATCCTTGTAAATTTCTTCTCTCTCTCTCTCTCTCTCTCTCTCTCTCTCTCTCTTTCTTTCTCTCTCTCTCTCTCTCTCTCTCTCTCTCTCTCTCTCTCTCTCTCTCTCTCTCTCTCTCTCTCTCTCTCTCTCTCTCTCACTTGCTCTGTGTCCATTTAACTCACCCCCATACCCTTCCCAATTCCTCTCTTGCAGGAACCTTTAGTCTGGGGGTCCCTGTGGAAGCTCTGTTCTTTGTGGGGAATCAGCTGATTGCGACAAGCCATACTGGGAAAGTCGGGGTCTGGAATGCAGTGACCAAACACTGGCAGGTAGTGACTCCATTCCTCTCCTCCCTCTGAGAAATCTGTCACCCCTTCACTCCTCCTTCACTCCTCCCTCCCTCTCACACCTACTTTCTCCCACAGATTCAGGATGTTGTTCCGATAAACAGTTACGACACAGCTGGTTCCTTGTTGATCCTGGGGTGTAATAACGGATCGATTTACTACATCGGTAAGTGACCCATTTTAACTTGATAATGCCCTTTTCCTTTTCTGACACAGAGCAGATATTACAGGAGAGATGTCATCATATGTTGGAAGGATTTGAGATTTACAAGGATGTTGCCAGGAATGGATAGGATTGGACAGGTTGGGATTATTGCCTATGGAACAAAGGCTCTGGGGAATGTTCAGTTGAGGCAAAGTTTTGGTGGCCAGAGACTGATTTCCTTTAGACAGCCCAATAACCAAAGGCACAGATCTAAAGCAATTCTTGAAGGATGAGATGAGATCAGATCAGATCAAAAGAAACACTCATTGGGACTGGTGAGTTTCTGGAACTCTGCTTGAAAGGCTGACCGGGACAGAAACCCTTAGTCCAAAGATGTGTAAGTTAGGTGGGTTGGCTGTGGGAAAGACAGGATTACAGGGGTATGGTCTGGGTGGCTCAGTGTGGACTTGATGGGCCGAATGTCCTGCTTCCACGTGATAGAATCCCTCTCATATTTAACCAGTTCATGGACAAAGTGCTGAAATCTGTGGGGGCTACAGACCAAGAGCTGGAAAGTGGGGTTGGGTTGGATGGACGTTTTCTTTTTGGTTAATAAAGAGACTGTGGGCTGAGTGGTCCCTTGCTGTAAATATTCTGAGAGAATTCAGTGACTGTTCTCCTTCAAGGCTTTGGCTGTCTCATTTTGGACTGATGTTTGTTTTGCAGATGTCCAGAAGTTTCCGCTGCGGATGAAGGATAATGACCTCCTTGTAACAGAGCTTTACTGTGATCCTTATGAAGATGCGATCACAGCTCTCAGTGTCTATCTCACCCCAAAAACCAGTCAGTATTCACTTCGTTGCTCTTTGGCTGCTATTGTACAAAGGCTAAATCTTCCATTTTAACTTGAATGGATCACCTTGGCAGATTTGTGACTGAAAGGAAGCTGGAAATGTCTGAGCTGCTGACATTTACTCCAATGCCACTTCAATAATCAAAGAGTCTGTATTTAAAGAATAGAGCTTCTTTTCATTCCAGATCACTACCTCCAATAGACCAATTCTTTGCTGTTTCAGGGGTCTGCTGTGTGCAAATGCCTTGTCATATCTTCCCAAATGTGAGATTTCTGGTGATTTTATAATCTGACTGACTATATGTAGATATTACCAGTAAATTGAAGTCTGTTTATTCCTCTGCGCTGGATGCTGTAATTGCAGTAAGTCTGATCAGCAGCTGGTGGCAGTATTGACCATTGATCAGAGATGCAGTGCTGCTAAATGAGGGATTATTTCATCGTAGACAACAGCAATGAATCACTCGCCCGTTATTTCCTCTTCCTCTTGTTTTGCTGTGATTCTCAGGCATCCTGCCACAACAGACTAAATGATGAGAATGAATTGACTGTCCCTGTGGCACAGGAGGTAATGTCTGAGTTTTTAGCTAGTATTAGTAACTTGTGATTTATTTCCTAATGCCTGTCCCTAATTGCTTCTGAAGTTTGGGGTGAGTTGCCTTCTTGAACTGCTGCAGTCCATGTGCTGTTGATAGACTTTCAATGCTGTAAGGGAGAGAATTCCAGGACTTTGACCCAGTGACAGTGAAGGAATTGTGATATATTTCCAAGTCAGGATGGTGAGAAGCTTGAAGGTAGTGGTGTTCCCATGTATCTCTGCCATTGTCCTTCTAGATCAAAGTGGTTGTGGGTTTGAAAGGTTCTGTCTAAAGACTTTTGGTGAATTTCTGCAGTTCATCTTATAATGGTACACACTGCTGCTCCTGAGCATCAGTGGAGAGAGAGTGGGTGTTTATGTATGTGGTGATCAAGTGGGCAGCTTTGTCCTGGATGATGTCTATCATCTTGTGTTGTTGGAGCTGCACCCATCCATGTGAGTGGGAAGTATTCTGTTACACCCTGACTTGTGCTTTGTAGATGATGGACAGGCTTTGGGGAGTCAGGAGATGGGTTACTCACTCCCTAGTATCTGACCTACTTTTGGAGCCAGAGTATTTTATAGCTTTTCCAGTTGAGTATCTGGTCCATGGTAACCCCCAAGATGTTTATGGGGGATTCCATTATGATAATGATGCTGAATGTCAAGAGATAGAGGTTAGATTCTCGCGTTAGAGATGAGCGTTGCCTAGCTCTTGTATGGACCAGACCAAACTCCCTCAAAACATATTATGAAGATAGCCTAGACCCCAACTACTACTTACATTTAAAGGCAAGTGTAAGGCATTGTATTCTAGATGCAATTCAATTGGTCAGAATAGCAGGCTTGAAGCAAAATACATTCTATTCTTGCGTTGTAATTAAATTGGTAAGAAAGAATTAGAATAACTTAACAGAATAATAGATAGCTTAACAACTAAACAGCAACTGTTCCAATGTAGTAACATGCCATAAACACAGCCTTACCAAAGGCAAATTCAGTAAAATATATTGTCTTGCGTATAGTTCTCTAGTCCAGGAAGAAAGTCTTGATGTTCTATATACGAAAGAGGACTTGAATGTTTTGCTGTAGCGGGAAGAGATTTATAGAGGTTTCCAAACCCCAGCAGCTACTGAAAGTTAAACTAAAATGCTGATTCTGAGAGAGCTTGAACCCCTACCCATTCAGGCTGCTTCTATTGTTCCAACTTTGAAAAAACAACCGCAAGGCCCCCCCAAGCTGTTTAATGGCTTAAAACAGACCACTTTGTGCCTCTGTCTCAACGTTTATCCATTTCAAAACAAAAACCAAGACAAAATATACCTCTTAAAGCCATACTATTTTCACACCCATCATTGAGAGTAGAAAAATGAATCAGTTATTGGTTATATTAGATTTGTCCTACTTTGTGTATATGATATACCTTCATCATTTTCCATATTATCAGGTAGATGCTAGAGTTGTAGCAGTAACAGAACAGCTTGTCTGGGGATCTGGCATATTCTGGAGCACAAATCCTCACTACTTTTGCTGGAATGTTGCTATTGAATGGAAATTGCTATTAATCATACAGTTTCCAAAGACCATTTAAATGTGAGTACAGTTTAATTATAGCATTTGGTATCTGAGCTGACTGATAGCGGAACTGTTGATTGGAATTACATAAAATGTAATCTCTAAGTAACAATGTGACAATGCCCATTGACTTGTTCCAGGGTTACAGCCTTCAGTGCCATGCTGTCTGAAGTCTAACAATTAAACTTCAGTCAGTGTTTTGCATCATTTGTCCTAGGTGACAGTGGGAACTGGATTGAGATTGCATATGGGACAAGTTCCGGAATGGTCCGTGTGATTGTGCAGCATCCCGAGACAGTGGGGTCTGGCCCACAGCTCTTTCAGACATTTAGTGTCCATCGCAGCCCAATCACAAAGATCAAACTCTCTGAGAAAAACCTCATCTCAGGTAGGAAACCTTACGGCCTTCTCTTTCTTGCTTTTTCCAGAACCACGGGTCAGCAGTTACTCCCTTCCTGTAGTCCAGCCCATTCCTTATTCGTGCAGCACAGAAATAAACCCTTTGGTCCAAACGCTACTGCCAGCCATAATCTCAAACTAAACTAGTCTCATTTGTCTGCATTTGCCCCATATCCCTCCAAACATTTCTTATTCATGTACCCAGACAAATGTATTTTAACATTGTAATGGTACTCACATTTTCCACTCCCTCTGGGAATTCACTCCACGCACGAACCACTGTGCTTTTAATCAAAAAAAAAGTTGCCCCTCATGTCTTTTTGAAACTTTTTCCTCTCATCCTGAAAATATGCCCTCTAGTTATGAAATCCCCCATCCTAGGAAAAGACAGCTACAATTTGTCTTATCTGTACCCCTTATGATTTTATAAACCTCCTTTTAAGGTCACTCTTTAACCCCCTATGTTCTAGTGGAAAGAGTCCCAACCTATCCAGCCTCTCCCCATAACTCAAACCCAACATTACCTGTAACATCCTTGTAAGTCTGTTCTGAATCCTCTTCCTATAGCAGGGTGACCAGAACCGCACACAGTACTCCAGAAGAGGCCTCACCAGCATTCTGTACAAACATGTCCCAACCTCTATATTCAAAGGTCTGAGCAAAGAAGGCAAGCATGCTAAATATTCTTGACTACCCTTATTACATGTAATGCCAACTTCAAATAATTACATATCTGAACCCCTAGGTCTGTCTGTTCTACAGTGTGACCCAAGGCCCTACTTTTAATGGTATAAGTCCTGCCCTTGTTTGTTTTAGCAAAGTGCAATGCCTCACATTTATCCAAATTAAGGTCCCATCTGCCACTCGTCAGCCCATTGACCCAATTGATCAAGATCTCTTTGTAATTGAAGATAACCTCCTTCACTGTTTACTATACCACTAATTTTGGTGTCATGCACAAACTTGCTAACCATACTTTCTATATTCTCATCCATATCATTTATATAACGACAGACAAAAGTGGACCCAGTATCGATTCCTGTGGAACGCCACTGATCACAGGCCTCTAGTAAAATAATAACAACCACCCTCGGTCTCCACCCTCGGTCTCCACCTGTCAAGTTAGTTTTGTATCTAGTTAGCAAGCTCTCTCTGAATCCCATGTGATAAGCAGGGCTAGTCCATGGATTATGCTCTCTCCCATCCCCAGTCTCCTCCCAATGTATCAAATCCGTGTGTCTGTTTTGGGGCTGGCATAAGGATGAGGTTAAAATTGTGAAGCCTCCTACAGATGAATAGTATGGGGCTTTTAAGGCACGTGATCAATTTGTCTGAAAAGCTGGAAGTGGTGAGGTATGTGTTTTTATTTAGTCTGTGCAGATAGTAACCATGTTCGGACATGGACTGTGACTAGATTCCGTGGCATGATCTCCACACAGCCTGGCTCAACTCCACTGGCATCATTTAAAATCCTGTCCCTGGAAGATTTGGATGGTCACGGAGGATGTTCGGTGGGATTGGAAATCGGTAAGAGCCAGTAAGACTGTTATGGAGGTGTAGGGCTGAGTCCAGGTAACAGGAGAAACAGGAGTAAGGGTTTCTGTCTGATCTTCCAGAGTGTGTAACTTGCCCATGTCACCCGCACTCTAATTGCCCCTCCTGCTCCCCGACTCTCCCATCTGCTGTCGGTGTTTCTCAGATGCAGCTAGTGAAGGTAACTTGGTTTATCCCTCATTTGGTTTTTTCTCTAAACCAAACTAGCAGCCAGGACTCAATCAGCTCAGTCAGAATTGGTCTTATTGGGATACTGTTGATGATGGACAATGAAGACCCCACCCAGTATATAATGTCCTTGCTACCTTTTTCCAACATGAATGAGTACTGGTCCATCATCTGAGGGAGGGTGGTATGTGGTAATCAGCAGGAGATTTCCTTGCTCATGTTTAACCTCAAGCCATGGGACTTCATGGGGTCTGGAGTCAATGCTGAGGACTCCCAGGGAAACATTCCTGACTGTATCCCACTGTGCTTCAATCTCTGCTGGGTCTTTCCTGCTGTTGGGAAAGACCTATCCAGGGATGGTGATGGTGGTAAAAAAACAAAATTACTTCAGATGCTGGAATTCTAAAATAAAAGAGAAAATGCTGGAAACACTCTGCAGGTCTGTCAGGTTCTGTGGAGAGAGAAATTGAGTAAAATGCTCAGCTCGCGATGACCGTACAGTGATGTAGGTTAGGATTAGTGTTATAGCCTCCGAGTACAACAGGACGTTGTTTCCAAAGTCTGAGGGACAGCTCTCCCGATTCTCCCAGTTCTCAGATGTTGAGTACAATAATTTGTTAAAGTCAGGAGGGCAGAGCACGTATGCTATTCCAGGTACCCCAGTTGATGCTGGGTGTTCCATCTAGTTTGATCCTTTTCCAACTTTTCTGCAGCAGTGCAGTACTGGGAAAAGGGCTTTCTGAACTATTTCTGAGGGCTGCCAAGAGCTAACTACATTGCTGGAAACACATGGAGTCCGACCATATCAGAATGACAGCCTTCCTTCACTGAAACCCAAATGCATTTTACAGAAAGCCTGACACTTCCTGATCATTATTGCGGTGAATAACTTCCTACTGTGTTGTAACGTGCTTTCTATTTTCCCCCACCTCCCCCATCGCCACCCTCTCTGTTACAGGCCCATTTGGGGAACGAGATGATGAGCAGGTTTTCATCCAGAAAGTTGTTCCTGACACGAATCAACTCTTTGTGCGACTATCCTCAACAGGCAAGAGGTAAAGGAGCCCTCAAGAACCACAAAACCTGGCCAGCCAAGCCCAGCTAATAGAGATAAACTGCAAAGTATTTTCCAGAACAGTGCAAACAGGTCAATTTTTAAAATGTCTTTGAAAGAAAAAATTTGGGACCAGGCAGCTGCAGATACCTTGGAAGGATTTAAAATGAGGCAGCTTTCAACAGGCAAGAATTAAAGGAGGAGGTGACAGTTAGGAAGGGTTGAGGTCATGAGATATTGGCAAACATGACCAAGAATTTTAAAATCGAAATGTTATTTTATCCATTGTGAGTTTGGAGGTGACAAGTGAAGAGGGAATTGGTGCAGGTTAAGAGACAGGAAGAGTTTTCAAGTTGCTTATGATTATGGCGTTGATTGTGTGAAAGTTACTAGATATGGCCTTAGGTGGGAGTGGGGTGTGGGTATTTTTGGAGGCAGTGGGAATCTATAGCTGAGGCATGTTTTGCAGGGGAAAAAGCTTGCAAATTCCTGCCTCGGGTGAGGAGCTGAAATCTGAGGGGGTGGAATTTGAGACATGAGAGAATTTCAACAATGAGATGTTGCTGTTCAGGTTGCACATTAAAAAACGGTCCCTTACTATTGGACATAAAATGGTACAATGTGACCTTTTGAGGAAGAGCCAGAGTGTTTTCCCGGAAGTCCTGGTCAGTCACCAGCACAGACTAGTTGTCATCATACTGCTCTTTGTGGGATCTTGCTGTGCATGAATCTGATGCAGTGTCTTTCATGACAGCAGTGCTGATGCTGCAGAAGGGGTTCCATGGGAGCAGGTCAGAGGCACTGGGACAGCGTGACAAACTCAATAGAGGAGTAAGGGAGAGGCAGATTTAACCTCTTGTGGACCAATCACTGAACACCAAAGTGAAGTCTTGGTCAGTTGGGGATGTCTCTCCTAGTTCAATATCTGGGAGCCTCCAGCTGATCATATTATCCTGATGACTGACTGATCAATTGGGTGAGATTGAGGATCAAATTGGAATGCCAGAAGTTAATATGGGAGAAATCCTTCAAGAAAACACAAGCTCATTATTTCTTTGTCTATGTCTCTTCCTCCTCTTATTCCCTCACCTCACCTTCCCCTCCCGTCCTGCCCTTCTTTGTCGCACTCCCTTCCCTTGCCCTCAACTTCCACTTCCCATGTCCTCTCTCACTGTCCCCATTCTCGTTGTCCCCCTCCCCGGAGTCTGGGGTATCTTCCCCACAGGATCTGTGAGATTTCCTCCGTGGATGGCACCGCAATCACTGCTTTTACTGTACACGAATGTGAGGGTTCAAGCCGCATCAGCTCTCGTGCCCGTCGCTACCTCTTCACCGGACACACTGATGGCAGCATCCAGATGTGGGATCTTACCACTGCGATGGAGACATCTGGCAAGGCAGCCAAGAGAGGTCTGTGGGCAGTTGGGGACATGAGGGAATGGGGTTCAGAGTCATCATGCAGACATATGAATTAGAAGCAAGACTAGGCTGCTCATCCCCTTCACCCTGCTACACCATCCGATGAGATCATGGCAGATCTGATTACTTCACGTCAGAGTCTGCCCCAGTGACCTTTCACCACCTTTGCTTAACAAGAACCTCTACCTCTGTGTTAAAAATATCCAAGGAGTCTGCTTTTTATGTACAGAGTTCCAAAGTCTTATAACTGTGAGAAAAAAACATTTTATGCATATCAGTTTTAAATAGTGACCTCTCGTTCTAAATTTACCCACAAGAGGAAACCACCACCTCCAAATTCCATCCCCCCGCCAAGACCCCTCGGGATCTTTTTAAATGTTTGTCAAGTCCCCTCTTAATCTTTTAAGCAACAGTGGATACAAGACGAGCCTGTCCAACCTTTCCTCATCAGATTATCTGCTTATAATACATAGGCTGAATGGCCTGTTTCTGCTCCCCCATTCAGTGAGGTCATGGCCAATCTGATCATCCTCAATTTCCTTCCTGAATTAAAAAAAAACTGTCTCACTCAGCTTTGAAAATACTTAATGACCCAGACCTGCCAGCCCCCTGCATTAAAGGATTCCTTTGATTCACAGACGTTCCTTTTCATCTTTGGCTTCAATGACTGACCGTTCATTCTGAAGTGAAGTCCTCTGGTTCTAGACTTTTCTACAAGGGAAAGCAACCTTTCTGCCTCTACCCTGTTGAAATCTTTAAGAATCTTTGTCTGTTTCAATAAGGTCATTTCTCATTCTTCTAATTCTATTCTAGACATTAATCTGATAAACCTTCTCTGAACTGCCTCCAATGCATTTACATCCTTTCTTAAGTAAATTTGCCTGTACTCTGTGCTCCAGACATGGTCCCTCTAATGTCCTACATAACTGATGCGTTCCCTCCCTATTTTTGCATTCAATTCTGCTCACAATAAATGCTAACATTCTATTAGATATCCTGATTACTTACAATTCATGCACAAGGAGACCCAGATCTCTGATCTTGGAGCTCTGAATCTCTCTATTTAGAAACAGCTCTTTACTCTTCCTACTAAAATGGGCAGCTTCACACTTTTGCTCACATTTTACCAGATCTTTGTCCCCTCACTTAATCTATCTAATCCTTTGTAACTTTATTCTGTCCTCTTCACAGCTTACTTTCCTGTCTATCAATGTGTGATCACACTCAACAACCAAACGCCAGAAACTGACCACTCTACCCAACCCCTGGCTAGTCCTGTTCTCCACCTCTAGGGTGGGACTTTGGTTTGGGATGGCAGCTGGGCCTTGAGAGGGTAGGGAACAGGAGATATGGGTTAAGGGTGGCAAGGCTACTAACTGTTTCTGGCCCAGTCATTGCTCTGTTGGGTGGTTAAAATTTGCCTGAATGTGATGAACTGAGGCTGGTTTAACGCTGTTCATTGGTTGACACTTGGCTCACATGGGAAATTCATGAATTGAGGCAAAGTGGATGGGGAAGGAGAACGGACAACCTCATTCAATGTTGTTTCTCTTTTTGTTAGACTCTGGCGGTCCCACAGAACAGGAGCTCCTGCGACACCTGGAGCAATGTGACATTGCATTGTCCCGAACACCAGATATGAGTCCTGCAGAATCATGGGCTCATCCTATCATGCTGCGGGCCTCATCATCCAGGTAATTCAATGAAAGGAAAAGAAATTTAAGGTGCAGAAAGTTACAAAGTGTTTGAGACTGGGATTTGAATATCAATTAGAGATAAATAAACTGCTGTCCTGCAGTAACATTTAAGCACCTTTGCTCATCACAGGTGCAGGTGAACTTTCCACGCCTGACCTGGCAATGCCTGCGGGTACTTTGTTTCTGGGCACAAGCATTCGTGGGGACCAAGGCATAGGCACAACCCCAGCCCCGTCCCTAGAAGCAAAGTGGATAGCTTGTGGCTCCCATGTAGTTTGGGGAATGAGTCTTCTCTTAATATATCAGCTCTATGCACTGACCAGAATCCATCCTTCTAAGCCTCCTGCTCTGGCCTGCACAGGGGGAGTTTGAGGTATCTACCGTGTATAGGTTAAGGGGGTCCCACCTGGGAATGGCAACAAGCAACGCATCTACTGACTGGGTAACATACAGTCCAATTACCATGCAAATGCACATGAGCCTTATAAAACAAAGTGTCCTCTAGGCTGAATGCTGCAACGGCGGCTTGTGCTGTAGACTGAGTACAGTAGTCAGGCTATTTGAGGGGACCATCATTAATAGTCACTTAAATGGACCCAACTGCCTTGTCCTTGGACCTTGACTGCAGTCGGCGTTCGCAGGAGCACTTGGAACGGTCCTCTCCACCGTGTCTGAACTTGGGATGGTCCCAGTTTTCGATCAGCACAAGCTCTCTTGTCTGCAGGTTAGGAAGTTCATTTGGGTCGTTCGAGTCCTGGTTCACTTTGTGGTGGCGATCCGAAGGCGTTCCCGACCTGTGAGTTCCTGCCGGTTTGTGAGTGAAGGAACTTTTAGAGATGAATTTGTTGCCAAAAGTATTCCTGCAATTCCTCTCCCATAATATTAAGGTCGATGCAGGTGGGTGGGTTTGTGTCTACATCCCTAGGGCTCCTACAGGGTCGGTTGTAGATTATCTCAGCTGCTGACAACTCAGTAGTTGAGTGCAGGTAATCCTGATGTGATACAGGGCCAAAAGCAAGACCTTCAAGCAGTTCAGGTCGATTTGGTTTGAAGGGTCATGTTTGCCCTCTCCACTATGCCTGATGCCTGGGGGTGGTAGGTGCAATAGAACTGCTGTTGGATATGAAGTGCTTCAGACAGCTCTGTGTTAACTTTCCCTATTAATTAGGGGCCATTGTCTAAACTAAGCTGTCAGGCCACCCCAAACCTCGGTATGATCTCTGTTAGGAGTAATCGTACCACTGCTGAGGCCATGTTATTAGTAGTGAGAAAAGCCTCAATCCATCTACTAAATACGTCACTAACCACAAGGCAATACTTACAGCAGTGTACACGCGATAGTTCAATAAGATCAAGCTGAATACAGTCAATTGGACCGGCTGGTAAGGGAGTTTTTCCTATTACACACCACCCCCCTTGACCTGAATTATTTTGCTGACATATCAAACATGGTCTGACGTGCTTCTTGAACTGCCTTGGTCACCAGGTCCGCAACATGATACTATCTCTCTTCCCCCTTGCTAGGGTGTGTATCAGTGTGAAGGCAATCAATGAGCTTTGGTAACAAGGTATACGTACTTGACCGACTGGAGTGATCGTGAGGCCTCTTGGCATAGAGTGTGAGCACCTATGCATCTTCTATATCTGCTTTTCTGAATCGGGGGCGTCCTCCTGTAAATGCTGTACCTTGAGTTTTTGAGGCTGGTTTTCGATTGGGTGCCTGCCGGTTAATAGTGGAGATGATTGAAGCGCGAGCCCTTGCTGCAACCTTGGTGGCTCGGTCACATCTGGCTTTGCCGTGGCTGACATCTGTAGTGTCTGTGACTTGGGCAGCATATTTGGTTGTGGCCAATTGCTTCGGGAAGAGGATGGCCTTTAGGAGCTTTTGGACCTACAGTGTTTTGTGAATAGAGGTGCCTGAGGAGGTCAGGAATTCTCAGTGGGGCCAAAGTCTGTGTAGAGATTCACCGTTTTCCCTGTGACCAAGATACAGGCTTGTATTAGCTGCTTCCAATGTGTCTGTGAGGCTTACGATTGTATATCCTGAAAGGCACTTCTGGGGTAATATCGATGAGCTACTATCCACAAAGAGTTTAATCCAGTGTGGGCAATTGAGCATCTGAGATGGCTGGTCTGGGGTTGTCAAGAAGTGGTTGTGCAAAAGGCAGTCATGGGGAAGCTCCTCTGGAGGGACACTGAGGAAAGTCGCCCGGTTAATGGTCAAACAGTGGGAGAAGATCAGAAGGGGGTTGTTAGGAAGGGCTAGCTCGTAACAGCTAAGTTGAGCCTGTGTAAGGTGTTGGGCCTGGTGGGAAGACAGGAGGGCTGCAATCGTATGTGACAAATATACAGTCAAAGGTTTCTGGAGGAGTATATTGGTCGTGGCTGTCACAAGGGAGTAGATAGCTGGCAGAATTTGTGAGCAAGGCAAAAGGTCTATGATGACAAAGTCAAGGCGAGTTGAATAAAAGGCCACTGGTCACTTGTGATCTCTGTTGGTCTGGGTTAAAACAGCAGTTGTGCAGTCCTCTGGCATACAGTGGAGCCACTGTTGGCAGTAGTTAACCAAACCTAAAAAGGAATGCATCTGCTTAGCGCTCCTGGGTGGAGGGGTTTGTCAGGATGGGTGTGAAGTGGTCCAGGGTCAACTGCCATTCTGAAGCGCTGAGTAATTTCCCCTGAAATGTAACTTGTCGCCGGGTGCACTGAACCTTGTTGGATAGTATGACGTATCCCCAAGAGTGGAGGGCATTTAGGAGATGGTTGGTATCTGCAATGTTAGCAGATTCCGAGGGGCTAGCTAGGACTAGGTCGTCCTACTCGGAACTCGAGAGTTGCCGGTGCAATATCTGGGAGAACAGAGTGAGCGAGTGGGCAAATCTTTTGGGAGGTGTGTCCAAGTGTACTGCTAACCCTTAAAGGTGAAAGCAAACAAATACTGAGCCTCCACTGCCAGGTGGTGAGCAAAGAAAGCATGCTATAGGTCAACTATGGTGAAAACACAGGCGCTGGCAGGGATATTGCTTAGAATGGTTGCAAAGTTTGGCACAACCGGGTGTAATGGCTGTACTATTCTATTAATCTATTGGAGATCCCGTACTAACCTCTGCTCTAGTGTCTTGCCTATGGGACAGGTAGAATAGGGGTATTACAGGGTGGTTGGCATGGAACTAGGACTCCTTGTTGGAGGAACAAGTGTATTAAAGTTGGCATCCTTTCTATAACTTCTGGTCTTAGGGGGTATTGAGGTATCAAAGGCAGTTCCGCTCCTGTTGTAATTTGGACCTCGATGGGATCCATAGGAGTGCACCCTACTTCATGCATAGAGGCCAACCCAAGGTCAGGAAAGGGTTCTTCTGAGGGGTCGTGTCAGGGCTGATAGTGGTGAAGTAAATCTTGCAACAGTGAAAGGGCTCGAGTAAGAAGTTAACTTCGCATTGGTCAGCAGTTGGGTCTAGTCGGTGATACCAGGGTCTGACTGTTGCTGTGTTTAAAATCCCAAGGCCTTCACTCTGTATCCCTCATCCACAGACAAGGTAATGTGGGGGGGAACCAACCCAGGTTGACTGCAGAGGTGGACAGGAACGTCTACCAAGTGGACGGATCCCTGGTTACCTTCAATGTGTCCCATTACAGTAACAGTGACAGTGGACTCTAGGAAGGGGGCTGTCAGCTCAGTGGAGGCTCTAGTGGGATCATGACAAAGGGTTACGTGGGAATCGGGGACTTGTAGAGGAGGCGTAAAATCCTTTGGCTATAATTCAACAGCCCACCATTGGGGGGCACATTAGATCCAAAACTGTCTCTTGGTAGAATTATATCTAATCGTAATGCCCTCATCAAGGCAGAGAAACTCGACCTGAAAGGCACACAACAAATCCCTCCCTGCCAGGTTAATGCCAAAATTAGAGGTTTGAGCAAATCGGACAGCACAGCCAAACTGAACCATGAGTGGTTCTGTTAAGGGATACTGCCTTTCCGGCCCAGGTAGACCATTTGGGTGTATAGAGGTGGGTGAGATCCCAAACCCGTGTCGACGCACACAGGAGGTCTCTAGTGTTGAGGCAGTGGTGCCGGTATCAATCATGAGGATTTCTTTACCCTCAACCTTCAGGCGCACTACCGGTTCATCCTCTGGGTCTTTAGTCAGGGCAAGGTAAAGCAGAAGGAAGGTTAATCGGACTGGGAAGGTGTCTACAGTGTAGTAAACTTGCCTCCTGCTGGGGCTTCATATCGTGGGTGCAACAGTGGGCAGTCTCGCTGCCAATGACCATCTGCACCACGGTGAAAACAGGTCTGCATTGGCTGTGTCATTGTGCATGGGGTGGACCATCATGGGGTCAAGGGTGACTGTAATCGATGCAAAGATGCATTGCGGCTACTCGGGTGTGTGGCATATGCATGGTCATATCCATCGATCCACCCCTGGGGTCAATGCTGAGGTTCCATTGGATGGTTCCTGAGAGCATTGGGGCCTGTAAAGGGACACTGGGGGAGGGGTGCAACTGTATCATTTCATGCTTGACCATAGCCTGTTTAGGACTATGGCCAGATAACACCCATCCACAAAAGAGAAGAGTGCTCACATATTACTGGCAATCAATATTGTTGGTTCTAATAGCAGTAGCTATCCCCTCTGGAATACATTGTAATAGTAGGGTATTAAACTGGGGTGAGGGATTTCCTGCATTATAAGTGGTGGCCCCTGCATAGGTGGAGTATGTAGAACAAAACCGATCCCAAAAACCTGAATTGGCCTCCACCTGCTTTGGGCAGCACTGCAAGGCTCTAGTTTACATCTACCTGTTGTTGTAGGGTTCTCTGGAGAGCCCACCCCTAATTGCCTGGATTTGATTCCCAGCTGGGGAATGGCTCTGGAAAAGGCCTCCCAATCATTGTAACCCCCTAACTGGGTTTTCCACCTAGAACCCTCGCTTGGGGTCAAAGCCATGCAGCACAGATTGAAGAGGTCCTGAGGTGTGGCTTGATTCATTTGAATTTTTGAATTGTGCCTGTAATATAATCAGCGAAATCCTCTGGAATTGACTTTTAGTTAGGGGCGTGGGACATGATCGAACACATCTCTTGGGGTTTCCAGGGGGTGTAAACCTGTATACTGGCCTCTCCCGCTGTGTCAGGGTTTGGGTTAGGGACTGTCCAGGTAGGGGATTGTCTCTGTTCGCGTTTGTGGGTGACGTTGCCATTTCTGTTTTGGTTAGATGGGCTGGGGTTAGCTGATTCATTTGCTACCTCTCTGGGCCAGTCCATGCTCTCAGGGTCATAATAGTGGGGCCCGTCATGCTCACTGCCATTGTCTGGGTTGGAGTTATAGGATGATGTGCCCTGTTCTCTGCACTTCTCAAAAGGGCCTGTCTCTTCGTCTTTCTTAGTGTTTGATTGCATCCTGAAAGCAACTGGGTCAGCGAAGCTTTAAGGAGCCTCAAACTGGTTCGGACATCCCTGTGGCTGAGGGATAGAGCGTGGGGGGGGCGTGAACGGCAGTGAAGGGTACGGTCGGGGTGGTGGGTGTGGGCTGTCACATTTGAGGTCGGCGTGTCATGACGTAAGCAGGAGTAGTAGAGTGTAGCGGCTGAATGGTGGGGGTTGGAGGACAGGAATTGCCAATCCTCCTCTGGCTCATCAGTGTCACCAATTTGGAAAAATATCAGCACACCACACACGTCCAGAAGTACCTCCATTTTGCTGTCGGCCGGTAGCTGGGTTTGGCGCTTTAATCCTGGTTCATTGGTCTGTCTAGTGCCTCTTAGCTTTTCTTGGCTTCTCTTATTTAGATCATTGTCCTCGCACTGGCTCTTCAACACTGCCCAAGGCTTAGGGTTACCCTTGTTATCACATAACTTAATTGCTTTCTGGCGTGCGTTGTTATCCCAGCTGCTCTGCTTAGATTTGTCTTTCAATTCGTCAGCAGTTATTAAACTTTTCCACTGAGTGCCTGCATTGTGCTTGTAGTTTGTCTCATCGGCCTTTAAACATTTCTCTATGTCCCACGTCCCTCCTAGTGGCCAGATTTCATTGCCCAATTTCTTATTTAAACATCACAACAGAGGCCTGAGTCATTTCTGGTTCTGGGGGTCATCCTGGCATAATCGATACAAAGAGGTTCCTGTCCCTGACTTATCGAACGTTTGCCCCATAGTTATATTTTCTCTTTCTCTAACTGACCTCTATGGAACTTCTACTGGCAGTCTCCGTACCCGCTTCACGTTCCTGACCTTTGGGTGGGGGATTTCCCCTCTTAATCACTGGTCTAAGGCAAGGTGCTGAGACAGCCACAATGAATCTGCTTTACCTGATGTACTGCATCCCAGGCTCTGAACTTGCTATTGAGGGATTCTAGCCTGAATTCCACGGTGGTGGGGCTCCAACTTCTCTGCTTCCTAGGGGTCTCTAACCCTGATTTAAAAACCTTTTCTGTACAAAGCGACTTGTTGGTGTGCAGTTACCTCAAAGATTCCGTCACCATTGAGTCCCAGGAGACGAGAAGTCGACTGAGTTTTAAGTTTAGCGAGAGAGATCAAGGTGGATGCTACCTTGTGGGCCCATCTATCTCACTCCACCTACACGTATGTCTGCCTGGAAACTTCGTATGTTGGAGTCCCACCGCTGCACCATATATTAGGTTATTTTCCTGATGTTTCCCACAAGAGATGCAATTTGTACACACCAACTTCTGCAAACAGTTAATTTATTAAAGCTTGTACAATCTAGTTGACCCCTCTGACACTCTTTGCTGGTTGTGCGAAGTTGAGTAAAAATGAGGCCCCTGAACAAAGAAAACACATCCTCTTTTATACAGGTCAGTTGGTAATGCTCACAGATACTCTGGCCACTCCCCCACCCCAATAACCATGTTACCCCAGGTACAATGGTAGCACAAGGTCATCCTCGGAGAAAATGTAAATGTAAATGTTCTAATCCTAGATAAACATTATGCAAATGATTTCCTGACTCTATGATTCCCTAAGACCATATCAGTGTGATATGTCCTAGCTTCGGGGCAGCCCTGTAAATGAGTTGTAGCTCTGCTACTTTCCCAGACAATGTAGGTGTGATAGGCTTCAGTATTGGGGATGATTGGCTGGGGGATGGCTATGAAAGTATTTCTGAATGGAAGGGCTGAATGAGAGTTTAATTTGTTAATAGTAGGGAAGTAGTGGTAAATGACTGACTCAATGGAGTGGAGTCATCCACATTCCTGCATGCGTGTCGTCTCTACCCACTTCCAGAATGTTTAGTTTCTGGAGGAAGACAGTACAGTTGAACCCTTTAATATTACATTAATGTCCAGGGAGATAGTCCAATTTAATCTTTCAACTTTATACTATTGGGAACAAACTGTAACAGGAAAAATGCAGCAGGAAGTGAGGGTATTATCATAAGGACGTGATCTCCAAGAGACATGGTGGTGTCTAGTTGGGATAGCATCATGGTGCTTTGTGTTCAAGTGGAAATTGTTTTGTTGTAATTCTTTCCTTTTTCTGTTGAAACAGCCAGTTTCAGATTGTTGATGGATTCCGTGAAAAGTTGTTGCGGAATGGCACTGGTAGCATTCGGAGAGACGGTCCCATGATGCTTAGACTGCAGGAGCGGTTTTCCAGTGTGTGCAGTCTGCAATCATCTATTTCCAGCCGGACCTCATTGGATAAAGGTGATGTTCCCAGTGGGAGCCCCAGGCAAGTGAGATTACGCAGCTCCTCCATCCGAGCGGACGGTCCAAGCAATGAAAATGCCATTGCAGAAGGGGATGGTAGGGCAGGACAAAGAGGAAGCTTTGTTGAGCGATGCCAAGAGTTAGCACGTTGCAATGAATTCCATGGATCCATGGATCTTCGTCGTTTTAGCCATGAGTCTGATAGATTATTGAACAGGAATAGAACCCCAAGTCAGTCTGATTCTGTACAAGGGCTAAAAGCTACGTCACCCAGTCCAACAGTATCCATCAGCACTGTCCCTCCCAATGTGCCATTGACAAGTCCCTCTGTAGAGTCTCTGTTGTCAGTAACCAGTCCCCTCAGTCCAGCCATGGAGTCAGCAACTATCAACAGACCCCGAATGAATGAGACCTCATTTTGATTATCACTGCTCAACACTCATCGTCCAGTGATGCTTCACTGAAACCCGAACAATGGACTTGGTGAGCTCCTTTCATACATTTGCATGAGGTTTTGCAGCTTGACTAGTTCACAGTAGCCAGTTCATCAGGTATCTTCAAGCTATCTTTGTTGCACATTCTGACTTCTAACTGGCTCCTCCAATTGCAAATCCTGTTCTGAATCAGTAGAAACATCACCCAACCCAAATCAACTGCTTTTCCCTGTTTCGGGAAGCGAGATTCCGGCTCAAAAGCTGATCCCAGCTAATCCACGTGTGCTGCTTTTAATGAACATCGAGAGTTTCTGATGCCCAGAATCTGGTGTTATCCTCCGTTCATGTTCAAACTTCCACCTGTGGAAGACTCTTGCTGTTTAGCAGTTCACATTTTGGAAAAATTGAAATGTTAGCTCTTAAAGGATTAAAACCTGTTAGTCCTGGACGAGAGATTTGATCAGGCAGCTTATGAGTCATTATATTGGTAAAGTTTTTAATGTTTGTAAATCAGATTTTGAATGAAATAAACAGTTGAAGCATTTCTTAAGTTTCTTCAACTTCTGTTGGTGCTATTTACAATATTTATTGGTGTTGTAACTGCGGAAGTGTCTTTCACCAATGGACAGATCTCTTCCATTTACTCTCACTGTTGAATGGCTATGTATATAGTAAACTTGATGCACTGTGACATTTCCTATGATGGTGGGAGGTGTTTTGATGTTGTGGACAGAGGTTGACAGTTGACATTAAATTCAGGTGAGGAACATCATTTATCCACAACATCGCAAAACAGCCCATATATGCCCCATGCACAAAAAAAGGGCAAATTCAACCTGGCCACTTCCTGTTTCATTAGTCTACTCTTGATCATCAACAAGTTTTCTTTTAATTCATTCACAGAATTAACTAATTCAGCAGGAGGATGGGAACCTAAATTGTAGTTCCAGTATACAGGAGGTTGAGAGTAGTGAGGTCAGATACAAGATTTCAAGGTTGCAAGAAGGCACTGGCAAGCATGAAGTTGGTTTGGAGTGTGTCTACTTCAACGCCAAGAGTAAGGTGGGTGAACTTGCAGCATGGATAGGTACCTGGGATTTCGATGTTGTGGCCATTTCAGAGACCTGGATAGAGCAGGGACAGGAATGGTTGTTGCACATTCCGGGATTTAAGAACAGAGAAGATGGCAAAATGGGAGGTGTGGCATTGTTAATCAAGGACAGTATTACGGTTGCAGAAAGGATGTTTGAGGACTAGTCTACTGAGGTAGTATGGGCTAAGATTAGAAACTGGAAAGGAGAGGTCACCCTGTTGGGAGTTTTCTATAGGCCTAAATTGTAGTTCCAGTATACAGAATTGTTCCAGAGATGTAGAGGAAAGGATAGCAAAGATAATTCTGGATAGGAGCGAGAGTAATAGGGTAGTTGTTATGGGAGACTTTTAACTGTCCAAATATTGACAGGGGATACGATAGTTCAAACTTTAGATGGGTCAGTTTTTGTCCAATGTGTGCAGGACAGTTTCTTGCCAACTGGGTAATGAACCCAGCCAGGTGTTATATTTGGAGGTAGGTGAGCACTTTGGTGATAGTGACTACAATTCGGTTATGTTTACTTTAGTGATGGAAAGGGGTAGTGCATGAGTTACAGCTGGGGGAAAGGCAATTATGATGCGATTAGGCAAGATTTAGGATGCATAGGATGGGGAAGGAAACTGCAGGGGATGGGCACAATTGAAATGTGGAGCATATTCAAGGAACAGCTACTGCATGTCATTGGTAAGTATGCACCTATCAGGCTGGGAGAAGGTGGTCAAGTGAGGGAGCTGTGGTTTACTAAAGAAGTTGAAGCTCTTGTCAAGAGAAGAAGGTGGCTTATGTTAGGATGAGACATGAAGGCTGAGTTACAGCGTTTGAGAGTTACAAGTTAGCTAGGAAAGACCTAAAGAGAGAGCTGAAAGGAGTCAGGAGGGGACATGAGAAGTTGTTGGCAGATAGGAATTTCCATGATCCTAGGGCTTTGTATAGGTATATTAGGAATAAAAGAATGACTAGAGAAAGATTAGGAGGTAGTGAGGACTGCAGATGCTGGAGATCTCAATGGAGAGTGTGGTGCTGGAAAAGCACAGCAAGTCAAGCAGCATCCAAGGAGCAGGAGAATCGACTTTTTGGGCATAAGCCACTCAACCGGACCTGATGAAGGGCTTTTGCCCAAAACATCGATCCACCTGCTCCTCAGATACTGCCTGACCTACTGTGCTTTTCCAGCACCCCACATTCTCAACACGAGAGTAAACTTAGGGCCAGTTAAGGATAATAGTGGGATGCTGTTCGTGGAGTCAGAGGAGATATGGGAAGCGCAAAACAAATATTTTTCATCAGTATTCACACTGGAAAAAGACAATGTTGTCCAGGAGGGTATTGAGCTACAGGCTACTAGACTAGACTGGATTGAGGTTCATAAGGAGGAGGTGTTAGCAATTCTGCAAAGTGTGAAAATAGATAAATGTCCTGGTCTGAATGGGATTTATCCTAGGATTCTCTGGGAAGTCAGGGAGAAGATTGCAGAGCCTTTAACTTTAATCTTTATGTCGTCATCATCTACAGCAATAGTGCCAGAAGACCTGGAGGATAGCAAATGTTCCCTTGTTCAAGAAGGGGAGTAGAGACAACCCTGGAAATTATAGACCAGTGAGTCTTTCTTCAGTTGTGGGTAAATTGTTGGAAAGGGTTATAAGAGAGAGTATTTATAATCATCTCGATGGGAATAAGTTGATTAGGGATTGTCAGCATGGTTTTGTGAAGGGTAGTCGTGCCTCACAAACCTTATTGAGTTCTTTAAGAAGGTGACCAAACAGGTGGATGAGGGTAAAGCTGTTGATGTGGTGTATATAGATTTCAGTAAGGCATTTGATAAGGTTCCCCATGGCAGGCTCCTGCACAAAATACACAGGCATGGGATTGAAGGTAATTTAGTGGTTTGGGTCAGAAATTCTCTAGCTGAAAGAAGAGAGAAGGTGGTGGTTGATGGGAAGTATTCATCCTGGAGTTCAGTTACTGGTCGTGCACCGCAAAGAAGTGTTTTGGGGTCACTGCTGTTTGTCATTTTTTTAAATATATAATTTACCTGGATGAGGACGTAGAAGGATGGGTTAGTAAAGTTGCGGATGGCATTAAGGTCGGTACAGTTGTGGGTAGTGCTGAAGGATGTTGTAGGTTACAGAGGAACATTGATAAGCTGCAGAGCTGGGCTGAGAGGTGGAAAAGGGAGTGTAATGTGGAAAAGAGTGAGATGGTTCACTTTGGAAGGAGTAACAGGAGTGCAGAGTAATAGGAATGCAGAGTACTGGGCGAATGGTAAGGTTCTTGGTAGTGTAGATAAACAGAGATCCATGTGCATAGATCCCTGAAAGTTGCCACCCAGGTTTATAGAGGATGGTGTTCGGTTTTATTGGTAGAGTGATTTGAGTTTCGGAGCCATGCTGCAGTTTTATAAATGTCTGGTGTGGCTGCACTTGGGGTATTGCATACAGATCTGGTCACCGCATTATAGGAAGAATGTGCAAGCTTTGGAAAGGGTTCAGAGGAGATTTACTGGGATGTTGCTGGGTCTGGAGGGAATGTCTTATGAGGAAAGGTTGAGGCTGTTTTCATTTAGAGAGAAGATTGAGAGGTGACTTAATTGAGATATAAGATAATCAGAGGGTTAAATAGGGTGGACAGAAAACTCCCAACAGGGTGACCTCTCCTTTCATGTTTCTAACCTCAGCCCATACTACCTCAGTAGACGAGTCCTCATGAAATGTCTTTTCTGCCACCGTAATACTGTCCTCAGGCTATTGTCCTAGGCCCAACCATCTTCACCTGCTTCATCAGTGATCGTCCCTCTATCATAAGGTCAGAAGTGGGGATGTTTGCTGATGATTGGTGCTGAACAGTATGCATTCAGGTACTGAAGCAGTCCATCTTTAAATGCAGCAATACAGGTGGGAATGCGGAATATGAAACTAACTGATCAACCATTATCTTATTGATTGTCAGTGAAGACTTGTCAGGGCAAATGACCACCTCCTGCTCCTGATTCATCTGTTATCCCCTAACCCCGGATTACTAGTTAAATGACAATACCATGCACCGCTTCCTACCTTGCCATTCTAAGAATCTTACGACCTTTAAAGTTCAATTCAAAAGGTTTAAAAATAGATTTCACTTTTTCCCATCATAGTTGTTCGAGGATTCCCACTTTCGCTAAATTCCCAGATTGGTCACTTTCTTTTGTTTGCCCTTCTCTGCTGGGGCCACTCAGTGCCACAGTTGGAAATGTGAAAACAAAAGGTTTGGGGTTGGAGGAGATATCCAAGTTGGGGAGGGATGAAGCCTTTAAAAGCAAGAAAAAGAATGATAAAATTTAAGGGGTGATTTCATGAGGAGCCTATGGAGGTGGGTGAGCACAGATGTGATGAGGAAATGTGATCAAAGTCTGGCTGTGAATTAGGAATCTTGCAGGACCTTGTGTTCACAGAGGCCAGGCTATGGGGTCTGATTAGGAGCACGTTTAGATTAGTTGGGTCTAGACCTTCACCAACCTCTATCCTTGCCATGGAATTGTCAACTCTGGAGGACCAAAAGCTTCCACAGTCGAAAAGTCATGACTTGAATAGGATCATGCATTGATAATTTATGAAACCCCGTAATAGGCCACAAGGTTAAGGCAGTAAAGACTAGGTGGTATCAGGAAATGACGAGTAAATTAGAGACCTGAGTGAGTGAGTGAGTAAAATTCTGGAGTTCTGAAACAACTTGAAGGGAAGAGGAGGTTTTACTTGATGGGGCTCATATGCACCATCATGTGGCAATAATGGTCTGGGGGACAGATGATCACTGAGAACCAGCAAGTTGTACAGAATGGTCCTTCTGAAAACTTTTTATGGAATTGTAAAAACCTGAAAGTTCTCCACAAGATGGCAATAAAGTTTGCTAATAGCAGGGTGATGACACTTCAAGCTGAAACTTTATTTACATGTTACTCCAGAGGGAAGAGGTTGGCTTCCTTTGGAATAGTTGAAAAGATATGCAGTTCAGAAGACAAGTGAGAAACGATAACAGTACGGTAAGGTAGAATTTGATTTAACTGGGATAATTTCATAGGAATCGAGGCCTAGGTTTTTATGATGTGTGTGGAAGATCTTCCCAAAGCATGAAATCTTCATCTTTAAGCCTTTCAGTTACAGTCAGCCAATCCCCTAATGAATAGTAGAATGCAATCCCCAAACATGAATAAAATCTCTGTGCAATTTTGGTTACATTTCCTGCCTGTTCCTATTAGACTTGCGAATGTCTTGGTGGCAAAATTACCTCATGTTCCTGGGTTTGTTACCAGAAGCTGCATGTTCAGTTCTGATCTGAACATTGACATGTACACAACCTGTTAAATCCACAAATTTCTGGGCTGACATCAAGTTAACTGAAGAATGGGGGTTGGGATGGGAGTGGGGGTGTGTTGGTGGGATATGGAGTTCTCATAGAAGCTTATAGAATTCTAATAGGATTAGGCAGGTTAGACACAGGAAGGATGTTTGTAATGACTGAGTGTCCAGAACCCGGGCTCACAACCCATGGTGAAATTCTCTGCCAAAAAGCTTTCAAGGTTGAACATGGAATAGAGATGGAATGTTTTCAAGAAAGAGTTGGATATAGTTGTTAGGACTAAAAGGATCAAAGGTTATGGGGAGAAAGCAGGAACAGGGGACTGAGTTGAATGACAAGCTATGATCATAATGAATGGTGGAGTTGGTTCGAAGGACCTTTTTTAAAATGGCCTCAGAAATCCCATATTCCTGTGAAGTATGATTGATGTTTTTCAGGAGAGAGAACCCATTGTCTGTCAAGTTCAGTGGCTGACATTTGCTTCATTCAACTAAGCCTAAAACAGATAGTGGTCTATACTCATGTAATCGGGAGAAAGTGAGGACTGCAGATGCTGGAGATCAGAGCTTAAAAATGTGTTGCTAGAAAAGCGCAGCAGGTCAGGCAGCATCAAAGGAACAGGAGAATCGACGTTCCTTTGATGCTGCCTGACCTGCGCTTTTCCAGCAACACATTTTTAAGCTATACTCATGTAATCTACAATTACAGCACAGAGAGAGGCTAATGTGTCTGCATCAGCAGTTCCTCTGATCACACTCCTCCAACTTTTTACCATGACCAATGGATATAAATCCAATTCTCTGTGGAAAGCCTCAGCCTGAGGCAGTGCTTCTCATCCTGATCACTGACTGTTCCATCATCATCATCATTGAAGGCCAGTGTTGTGAGTGCGCTGCGCTGTTGCAGGATTGCTGCACTGTTGGCAATGCTATATTCCAGATGAGATATTAATCTAATTCTCCAACTTTGAATGATCCCACGGACCTTGGAGTGTGAAGGGTTAAATCCAATTTCACTACATTGCCAGGTTAAAAGGAAGTGGGCCAGCACAGAAAAAATGACAGCTTCTTAATGAAGTATGGGATATAGATAATTAATTTTAATAGATTCAAAGGGAAGTTAATTAAATATTGAAATTAAAATATTACACTATTAGCTGATGATCAGTCTTATGTGGTCAGAAATAAATTAAACAGGGACTAAATCTCAAAGGCTTTACGTGTTACCAACTGGAGAACCAGAAAAAAAACAGCACTTGGGCATTTACTCCAGCTCAGATTCATTTTGATTTAAGAACAGATTTTGATTATAGTGTGTAGGTGGCTGTGTCCCTGTCTCTCTCCCTATTTGAAGGAAGTCCTGTTTGAAAGAAGTTGCTTGTTACTGGTTTTTGTAGTTGCTGTTCTGATTGAGGTATCATGTTTGGGAAAGGCAAGTCCAATCACTGGTGAAACGTTGATAGAGGCTATCACCAATTTGGTATCAGGGAGTGAATCCACCTCCACCCCACCCTCCCGCTGTGTCAGTTTGTAAGGGGCAGACAGTGAATACCCTTGTAGAGCACAGGAGATGGTTCATCCTTTTCCCTCACTGCAGCCGGGTTCAGTGTCACCCATTGCACTAACCTTCATTGCTGCCTCCATTCAGGTCACTTTGGTCTGATGCTGACCCCATGCAGGGAGCTGGACTTCTGGCCTTTTCCAAAAAGCTGGAGGCGAACTCACTGTCTCATATTCTCACACCCTGTCTTTCTCAATCTGTCTCATGCACTCACTCTCTCACAGCAAAAGGAAGTCCCTGTCACATGTCAGCTTGCCTAAAATCTGGGCCTGAGAATTTTGGGAAAGTTTACCCTTTGGGTTCAGATTCCAGGATTTCAGTTCCTGGGACTCAAAAAAAAACTGAAACATACTTAGGCACCAAGTGGTCAGGATTGAAATGCAGTCCAAATTGATTCAATCAAATGCTTTAACCCTAACCCTAATGGAACAGAAACTGGACTGTTCTTTGCACTGATTCCAAAGTACAATTCTGTTCTCAGAGAAGATGAAAGAATAAATAGAAGAACAAAAAACTGGGAGATACTGGAGCATGAGACATGGTAAATTGAAAGTTCAGGCAGGATGTTCCTGGGATCTGGTGAACGTCGGAAGATCCCAGCTTCCAGGAAAGGATCGGAAAGGATCAGAAAGCAACTCAATTTGTTAAAATAGATTTTTCTCAATTTGTGTCTATATTAAAAGGATATTTTAACTAAAGGAATACAGGACTCAGATGCTAATGAATGAATGAAATCAAATAAAGATAAACAAGGTATTTATAAATGAATTAAAATGGAAAGCTAGTAATCACATCACGAGGAGAGTCTGACTTAATTTTTTCATTTTTATTGTGACTTTGTTAAATAAACTTTACAGTTCTTGAAAATCTTTTGTTACGTATCAGCAGTGTGGGTTTGTGGAAGTTGCATAATGAGGACCTCCTATGGTGCGCTGTGACTGTGGGCAGATTAGCCTCTGTCACTCTCACTGGGTTACAGTGCATACAAAGAAGCCATGCATTCAGAAAGAACACCCCAAGTGGCAATCCAGTTCCACTAATTCCTTCAGTTGCAGTTCACAGCTGGTCAGTCTTTGAGGGGCAGATGTTGAGGCAGACTCTGAACTCCAGCTTTTAGGCTTTAGCTTCCAGCATCTCAAGGAATAGTTTGTGCATTGGCACCTTACCCTCTGTCACCACTCTACGGAAGCTCTGTATGGCTTTGTTTGCAGTTTGTCGGAGAAGGGGTAAAGTCATCAGTAATTTGCCACTGCGGTGAGGATCTGCCAAATGCTGGTTTGTCTCGTAGTCCTGCAGAGCTTCATGGAGGAGATCCTGCAGGTTCTGAATGGCCTCAACGTTCTCAATATTCATTGAGTCTGTGATCAAATTGAGGAACATATGAGACAGTTCGCTGGTGGTTTTACCCTGGTTTACCCTTCCCCCAAACAGAGCTGCACAGCAGGTCAGGCAGCAGCCGAGGAGCAGGAAAATCGACAATCAAGCCCTTCATCAGGCTTTTGTCCAAAACATTGATATTCCTACTCCTCAGATGCTGCCTGACCAGCTGTGCTTTTCCAGCAACACACTCTCTGCTCTAATCTCCAGCATCTGCAATCCTCACTTTTGCCACACAATGATATGCTCCAATTGCCCCCTAGGGGTCTGCCGCAGTGTTTGAAGGGGTGCCCTCCTCTCCCATCCAGCAGTGCAGAGTGTGGATGTGGAGTCGGGGGCCAGGGGTGGGATTGAGGAGGGGGTGGAATTAGGATGAGGGACTTAGGGCTGTCTAGACAGGTATTGGATACTGTGTGGAGGTGGGAGGGGAAGTTGGGAGAAGTTTGTGTGGGAATGGGCTTTACTGGGGCTATATGTTTCTGTGGGGTGGGACCAGGGATCACTGGGGATGGTGAGGGAGAGGTTAACATCTGTGTGGGGGTGAGGAACTGGGATCAGTGGAGGATGGTGGTGGGTAGGGGTAACATCTCTCTGGGGTGGGAGTCAGGATGGTGGGATGTGTGGGTAACGCCTCTAAGGGGAAGGGAGTGTAATGACTGCGAGGGAGGGGAACGGGGTCAGTATGGGATGGGGGTAATGTTCTAGATGTAGGTTTGCTTGCTAAGCTGGAAGCTTCATTTTAAGATGTTTCATCACCATACTAGGTAACATCTTCAGTGAGCCTCCGGATGAAGCATTTGTGGTGTAGCCCGCTTTCTACTGATATGTTTGGGTTTCCTTTGATTGGTGATGTCTGTTCCTGTGGTGACGTCAATTCCTGTTCTTTTTCTCAGGGGTTGGTAAATGGGATCCAAGTCAATGTGTTTGTTGATAGAGTTCCAGTTGGAATGCCATGCTTCTAGGAATTCTTGTGCATGTCTTGTTTGGCTTGTCCTAGGATGGATGTGTTGTCCCACTCGAAGTGGTGTCCTTCCTTTTCTGTATGTAAGGATACTAGTGAGTGTGGGTAATTTCTTTTTGTGGTTAGTTGATGTTCATGTATCCTGGTGGTTAGTTTTCTGCCTGTTTGTCCAATGTAGTGTTTGTTACAGTTCTTGCAAGGTATTTGGTAAATGACATGACATGCAAATGACATCAGATGACAAAACGTCTGAAAACGAACCTTCCAGCTCAGCGAACAAACCTACATCCAGAGCCTCAACCTGAGCTACAAATCTTCTCAAAACTCGCAACTGGGGATAATGTTTCTGTGGAGGTTGGAAATAGGGATCGGTGAGGTGTGGGTGTAAGGCCTGTATGGAGGGGTTGGTGAGCAGGGATCAGTGGAAGTGGAGGTAATGTCTCGGTCGGGGTGTCACTCCCTTCCGTTTCCCTGGTTCTGAGTGAACCCTGGAGCCTGTGGAAAGTTGAAGCCTCTCATTGCTGGCCCAACTGTTGACTGAGGACCTTACACTCTTCCAAAGTAATGCCCTTCCACCTCCCAACCCCATGGTGGTGCTCCCAATGATTAACAAAATGAGAAAATAAATGACTAAAAATTAATTGGAAAAAATATGGTAGAAGCTGGCAGCCTCATTCAGAGAGAGAAAGACTGAAGTTATCCCTTACCCTTCGTTGCATTCTCTTGTTCCACAGTCACTCTATTCCTCCTCAGCCTTCCCTGCTCACTCCTCCATCTCTTACCACTTCCCTCACTTTCCCCATTCCTCAAGCATGTTCTTAGTCACTTCCCATCTCCCTCAGTTACTCTCAACACTTGACTTTCCCCTCAGTCTCTGCCTCCCTCTGCTGCTCCCCTTCATCCTCTCTCTATCCCCACCCCTCTCCATTGTGTATCCTCACTACCTCCCTCTCCCCCTCGTGTACCCTCACTATTTGGAATGGTTTACTCTGTGGACAAATGTAAGGGCAAAGTAATAATATTGTGTCAATCAATGAGATTGATGAACTCTTAATTACAAAATCAATCTCTCTCTTTTCTTCATTCCCCCAATCCTTTACATCTGTTAAACCCAGCAGGCTCACACAATCTGCTCTCTCTCTCTCTCTCTCTCTCTCTGGCCATGTCTTGATGGTTTATTATTATTCTAGGCTATTGGAGATAGTGACATTGTAGATTAGACAGCAGCTCCCTCCAATAGGGCTTTCTGTCAATACAATTGCTCACGTCCCTTGCTTAGGAAGTGACAGATGTCAATAACTTTATCGGTCATCGGCTTCCTTTTAGCAAACAATGTTTAGCAAATGCACAAAAGGGTTGTGTCTCGTGCTTTGTCGCTTTGCAGACTCCACAGTTGGTGCACACACCATCCTTTTCTCATTAACATGCCACGCCAACAGCTTCGAGACTTCACCAGAAAAAGAGATGCCCTTGACAAAGAATTGGGATTGAAAAGGAAAGACAAAAGGAGTTGGAATACTCAGAATCATGCAACAGAAACCACCAGGAAATGAAGCCTGATTGAATTTTGTTATAACCATACCTAGACTCCATTCTCAGTTACACACCCTGTCTGTTTCAGTCCAAGATTCTCTATTATAGTACACTCTCTGTTATACTGTCAGCATACACAGTAGGAATAACACTGATAGCTGGTCTTGAATTGCAGAGATTGGTGGGGGAGGGGAGGGTGGTGGTTGGCAGTTAGCTCAATAGGCAAAATGGTTACTAGTTTGGTCACTGAGATACACCCAGAGGGAATGGAATAGCCACTTTTTACAAAAACCGCCTAGCAACAGCTGACGGTGAAGCCTCAGCAAATAAGAGGGCAAGGATCTGTCTTGGGAAAGTGCACAAATGACTAAATGACTTGAAGTGCGAACAGCAGGAAGCAATGGTTTTGTTCATTTGTGGGATGTGAGTTACACCCTTAACTGCCCCGGAGAAGTTAATGGTGACTCACCTTCTTAATATAGCTGAGTGATATCATAGAATCCTTACAGTGTGAAAAAAGGCAATTTTGCCTAACAAGTCCACACACACACCCTCTGAAAAGTAACCCACCTAGGCCCATTACCCCTACCCTATTACTTTACATTAACCCCTAACTAATGCACCTAACCTACACATTCCTGAACACTATGGGTAATTTAGCACGGTTAATTCACCTAACCTGCTCATCCTTTGGACTGTCGGAGAAAACCCACACAGAGACGCGGAGAATGTGCAAACTCCACACAGACAGTTGCCTGAGGCTGGAATTGAACCTGTGTCCCTGGTGCTGTGAGGCAGCAGTGCTAACCACTGAGCCATCTTGCCACCCTGGTTTGTTCAAATACTTGCAAAATGCAGCTGAAAGTCAACCACCAGTTTTGTGATATTTCTAAATTTGATGAAGTGCCACATAAATGTTTGGGTCGGTCGATGTGTTGCAGCTGTACCATGTGTGGGATGCCTGTGGGATCCATGGTGACCACATGTTTTAGTCTAAAAGGTTTGTTCCTTAACTTTAAACAATGATCCCTAATCTCGACACTCCCACCATCAGGAACACGCTTCCTGCATCTGACCTGTTTAGTTCTGTTAGAATTTTATATGTTTCTATGAGATCCCCTCTCAGTCTTCTAAACTTCACTGAATACAATCCTAACTAACTCAAAACATAAAATATTGGAAATCACAACAGGTCAGGCAGCAACCATGGAGAAACAGCAAGCTAACATTTTGAATCTAGATGACTCTTTATCAGAGTTCAATCATCCGGCCATCCCAAGAATCAATTTGGTAAACCTCTGGAAAGTGGGAGCTATTATCATTGTGATGATCTTTGTTTCAATGGCGCTGGGATTCATAAGACTAGGGCTTTAGAGGGGGCTTTAAAATAACTTTAATAGGAAGATGAAGGAATCTCAGTGTCCTGTCACATAAATCACAAACAGTCAGCATGTAACTAGAGATGGGCAATGAGTACTGGCCCACTCAGCAATGCCCGCATTCCATGACTGAATAAAATAAAAGATACAAGTGATTAGAAGGATAAAAGTTAGGAAGTTGGCCCTACTCTACTGGACATGATTGAGACAACATCTTTAATACTATGTAGTGTTTTGGTCTCCATACTTATTAAGGAATACACTTGTACCAGACACAGTTCAGAGAAGGTTCACTTGGCTAATTCCTGGAATGAAAGGATTGTCTTATGAGGAAAGATTGAATAGGTTGTGTTCAGACTCATTGGAGTTTAGAAGAATGAGAGATGATCTTATTAAAACAGAATTGGTTCCAAGAAGGTTTGATAGGGTGGATGTTGTGAAGATGTAACTTCCTGCTGGGGGAGTCTAGAACAAGGGTACAGTTTAAAAATAAGAAGGGGATGAAGAGATATTTCTTCATAATATCATAAGAGTTCTGAGTATTTGGAATTCCCTTCCCCAGGGAGCAGTGGAGGCTGGGTCATTGAATATGTTCAAGGCTGAGTTGGACAGTTGTATGATTGACAAGAGAGTCAAAGGCTATGTGAACAGAAAGGAATATGAAGGCCACAATCAGATTAGCCAATTGAATGCAAGAGCAGACTCAAGGGGCTGAATGTGTGGATCTAGAGTCAAGTGTGGGTCACACTGGTTAAGGATAACTGATCCTACTTTAAAGGACATTAATGAACCAGATGGGTGTTTACAAAAATCCAAAGGTCTGTGGTCATCATTTTCTGAAATTGGCCTTTTTAACCAAAGGTTATGTGATACACTGAATTAAAAGTCCTCAGTTGCCTGTTGGGTGATTCTGGGACTGGAGGGTTTGAACTATAGGGAGGGGCAGAATAGGCTGGGGTTATTTTCCCTGGAGCGTCAGAGGCTGAGGGTGACCTTATAAAAGTTTATAAAATCAGGAAGGGCATGGATAAGATAAATAGACAAAGTCTTTTCCCTCGGGTGTGGAAGTCCAGAACTAGAGGGCATAGATTTAGGGTGAGAGGGGAAAGATATAAAAGGAACCTGAGGGGCAACTTTTTCACAGAGGATAGTGCGTGTGTGGAATGAGCTGCCAGAGGAAGTGGTGGAGGCCGGTACAATTACAACATTTAAAAGGCATCTGGATGGGTATATGAATAGGAAGGGTTTGGAGGGATATGGGCCAAGTGTTGGCAAATGGGACAAGATTATTTTAGGATATCTGGTCAGTGTGGACGAGTTGGACTGAGGTTGGGAGTGATGATTGAGGATTCATACCTGAGTTAGCCAGAGCCATGGCTTTCAGTGTCACAAACTCTTCCTTGTCAAGCTGAAGCTTACGGTATTTTGTGATCAGTTGGAGGATTGTGCAATATAAGTCAAGTAATCCAACCACTCGACACTGTTCCCGCTCAAGGACTAAATTATCAGCATAAACCAATCCTTCTTCATAGGGCAGTGAGCGGAACACAAGCCCCAGGATCAGGACCTCCATCCAGGCACTCTGCAGGAGACCCATCTGATCTCCCAATGAAAGGGCGGAAAAACCTGGGTAGAATCGAGACAAATTGAGATCAGTGAATATTTTTGCAAGCTGCCACTTCAGGAAGTGTCACATTGAGACTGAGACTTTATAAAGCTCTGGTTAGGCCCCATTTGGAGTACTGTGTCCAGTTTTGGTCCCCACACCTCAGGAAGGACATACTGGCACTGGAACGTGTCCAGCGGAGATTCACACGGATGATCCCTGGAATGGTAGGTCTAACATATGACGAATGGCTGAGGATTCTGGGATTGTACTCATTGGAGTTTAGAAGATTAAGGGGAGACTTAATAGAGACGTACAAGATAATACATGACTTGGAAAGGGTGGATGCTAGGAAATTGTTTCCGTTAAGTGAGGAGACTAGGACCCGTGGACACAGCCTTAGAATTAGAGGGGGTAAATTCAGTACAGAAATGCGGAGACATTTCTTCAACCAGAGATTGGTGGGCCTGTGGAATTCATTGCCACAGAGTGCAGTGGAGGCTGGGACGCTAAATGTCTTCAAGGCAGAGATTGATAGATTCTTGTTGTCTCAGGGAATTAAGGGCTACGGGGAAAATGCGGGTAAGTGGAGTTGAAGTGCCCATCAGCCATGATTGAATGGCGGAGTGGACTCGATGGGCCAAATGACCTTACTTCCACTCCTATGTCTTATGGTTTTATGGTCTTATGAGTGGCGTCCCCTCAGGATTGGGTGTCCTGGCCTGGGCTGCCCATTCTGCCAATCAACATCGTGCTGGCAGCTTGTCCCTTCCTGCTGGGACTGTGCTCTCCTGGAGCTGTCTGAACCCGATCCGCTCCCATATTCCAGGAAGCAGGCCAGATCTTCCAACCTGGTAATTGATGGGAAGGAATGAGGATGGGCATTGGAGGAAGAGGTAAATGTGGAAGGAGGGAAAAGCAGGGACTGAGGGACAATAGAACAGACGCTGTTTGACATGGATGGAGGACACTGGGGTGCAAAAGGTACAGGGGTTGGGAGAAAGAGTCATAATGAGGATAAAGGGAGAGAAGGATAAGTTTTGGGGGAGGGTGCATGGGGTGGGGAAGGGACCCTGGGAGGAGAAGGGAGTGAAAGCATGGAGGGAGGGGTAGTGTTGGAAAATGGGTTAGCAATGGGATGTGGAGAGGGTGGGAAAGGGCTCTAAAATCTGATGTATAACCTTTTGAAAATGAATGTTAACTTAAAGCGTGGGTACCCCTTGTTTACCAAGAACACAAAAAGTACTGAGTATCAAAATACAGACTCAGCATTTTTAAGGTGTGCAAAAATAAGAAATCTTCCTGAAGCATTAAACACTGGCATTTGCATTCAGGTCAAACTGACCTCCAGATGACAGTTTTCATTTCAGCTCCATCACTGGACTTACACATGGCTGGAGAGTCCAGTGAGGATACCAGTGATGCAGATTACCCTCAGTATTAACATTTACTGATTACTATCTGCACAACATCTCTGCATCTGGTCCCAAGTGAATCTTATTTTCATTTTTTTAGCTGATTAATACAAAACAGGGTTTAGAAAACATTAATTAACAGATAGTAATCAGGAAATCAGTGGAAAGGAGATCAGAAAGGGACAGTGACAGACATTAAGGTCCTTCACAAGCATCAACATTTCTGCCTTAAAAGTTTTAAGGTGAAGTGCATGCTCACACTCACACTTATACAGACAGTCACACACTGTCACAGATACACTGTCACGCACATACACACTCACAAATACACAGTCACACACTCAGTTACACACATTCATACTCTGACTGCCACACACACATCACAGTTAGGCTCACACTTATTGGCGTACTCTCAGACAGTTGTGCATAAGAGCCATCAGAACTAGGAGCAGAAGGAGGCCATCCAGCCCCTCTAGCCTGCTCTGCATTCAATACAATTACACTTGATCTCATCTCAACCTCAATTCCACTCCCTCCTCCAGTAAGGGGGCCAAAATTGTACACAATACTATACTCCAGATGTGGTCTCACTAAAGGCATGTACAATTCATTACTTTTGCTCACTACCCCTTTAATAAAAATGCCGAATATCAATTCGCTTCCTTTCTAACCTGCCATAGGTACATATTAATTTTCTGTGATTCATGCACAAGGACACCCAGATCCCTCCGTACCGAAGCACTCTGAAGTTTCTCTCAAATAAGTTGCCTATATTTTTAACCAAAACTTCACATTTATCCACATTAAACTTCATCAGCTCCAATGGAAGAATCAATCCCTGCTAAACAGCTTTCAAGTTTACACAATTCATTCATTTCCCAATTAGTGGGTCACTTTCAGATTTAATTAGTTCTTTCAGGCAATCGAAAAACAATTTACACTTAGCCAATTATTGTTTGTGTTATTATTTATGTGTTGAAGTTCATGTTAGGTTGGGGTTGGAGGGATAGAATACATTTTGGAAAGTGAACCACGTGGAGTGAAGGATATGGGGTGGGGATGTGAGACCATAGGAGCAGAAATTAGGCCATTCAACCCATCGAGTCTACTTTGCTCTGCCATTCAATGATGCCTGATAAGTTTTTCAACCCCATTCTCCCGCCTTCTCCCCATAACCTTTGATCCCTTAACAATCAAGAACCTACCTATCTCTGTTTTAAATACACTGAATGATCTGCCTTCTGGGGCCTTCGGTGGCAATGAATCCCATAGATTCACCATTCTCTGGCTGAAGAAGTTTCTTCTCATTTCCATTCAAAAGGACCAATTAGGTAGCCCCTCATCCTTCTAAACTCCGTTGAGTATAGGCCCAGAATCCTCAAATATTCCTCATATGTTAAGCTTTTCATGCCTGGAATAATTCTCACAAATCTCCTCTGGCCCCACTCCAGTGCTACTACATCCTTTCGGAGATAGGAGGAGAGGAGATATGGGGAATGGGGCTGACAATGGGGTAGGACCCTCAATAGCAGGGAGGCAAGTACAAGGCTGGAAGGAGATATAGTAAACAGAAATAGTAAAGTGAAGAGACAGGTCAGGCTAGAGCATGACAGGGAGTGAGGAATGCTTGTTGGATTAAATTGCATGTATATCAATGAAAAAGGCTGACAGGCAAGGCCACTGAACTCAGAGTGTGGACAGACACGGGGGACAGAGATATTGTAGCCATTACAGAAACATGACTAAGGGAGGGACAGGACTGACAGATTAATATACCAGGGCACAGGTGCTTTAGGTGGGATAAAGGTGCTGGAAGGAGGGGAGGGGGAGTTACATTTTTGATTAAGGTGATTATCACAGCAGTGATCAGAGATAAAATAACTGAAGAATCATCCAGTGAGGCTTTGTGGGTGGAGCTAAGAAATAAGAAAGGGGTGGTGATGCTATTGGGGTTGTACTATAGGCCCCCAAATAGTCTACAGGAATTAGAGGAACAAATATGCAGGGAGACTGGGAAGACTCGCAGGAGTGATACGGTTGTCATAGTAGAGGATTTTAATTTTCCTAACATAGACTAGGACTACCAGAGCGTTAAGGGCTTAGATGGGGTGGAATTTGTTAAATGCGTTCAGGAAAGTTTCCTCAAGCAGTATACAGAGGGTCCTACTCGGGAATGGACAAAACTCGGCCTGCTCTTGGGAAATAGGGCAGGAAAGGTGACAGAGGTGACACTGGGGGAAGACTTTGGTACCAGTGATCATATTTCTTTTAGTGTGTAGGAGACTGAGAGGGGATCTTATAGAAGTGTATAATATCATGAGAGGCATGGATAGGTTGAATGCACTTAGTCTTTTTTCCAGGGTTGGGAAATCAAGGACTAGAGGGCATCATGGAGTCACAGAGATGTACAGAAACAGACGCTTCAGTCCAGCTCAGATGCCTTTTAAACATTGTATTTGCAGTTTAAGGTTGGAGGTGAGAGGGGATAGAATAAAAGGGAACCTGAAGAGCAACGTTTTTTAAAAGGGTGGTACGCATATGGAATGAGCTGTCAGCAGAAGTGGTTGAGGCAGCTACATTAATAACATTTAAAAAGCATTTGGACAAAGAGATGAATAGGAAAGGTTTAAAAGGACATGGGCCAATTGCAGGGAAATGGGGCTAGCACAGATCAACATTTTGGTCGGCATGGACCAGTTTGGGCCAAAGGGCCTGTCTCCATGGTGTGGAACTCCATGACAATGACTCAATAGACAATAGGTGCAGGAGTAGGCCATTCTGCCCTTCAAGCCTGCACCACCATTCAATATGATCATGGCTGATCATCCTTAATAAGTATGCTGTTCCTGTCTTATCTCCATAACCCTCGATTCCACAATCCTTGAGAGCTCTATCCAACTCTTTCTTAAATGAATCCAGAGACTGGGCCTCCACTGCCCTCTGGGGCAGAGCATTCCACACTCTCTGGGTGAATACGTTTCTCCTCATCTCTGTCCTAAATGGTCTACCCCATATTTTTAAGCTGTGTTCTCTGGTTCGGCACTTACCCATCAGCAGAAACATGTGTCCTGCCTCCAGAGTGTCCAATCCTTTAATAATCTTATATGTCTCAATCACATCCCCTCTCAGTCTTCTAAACTCAAGAGTTACAAGGCCAGTCACTCCAGTCTTTCAGTGTAAGGTAATCCTGCCATTCCAGGAATTGACCTCGTGAACCTTCGCTGCACTCCCTCAATAGCCAGAATGTCTTTCCTCAAATTTGGAGACCAGCACTGCACGTAGTACTCCAGGTGTGGTCTCATCAGGGCCCTGTACAGCTGCAGAAGAACCTCTTTGCTTCTATACTCAATCCCTCTTGTTATGAAGGCCAGCATGCTATTAGCCTCTTCACTACCTGCTGTACCTGCACGCTTACCTTCATTGACTGGTGTACAAGAACACCCAGATCTCTCTGTACTGCCCCTTTACCTAAACTGATTCCATTTAGGTAGTAATCTGCCTTCCTGTTCTTGCCACCAAAGTGGATAACCATACATTTATCCACATTAAACTGCATCTGCCATGCATCTGACCACTCACCTAACTTGTCCAGGTCACTCTGTAATCTCCTAACATCCTCATCACATTTCACCCAGCCACCCAACTTAGTATCATCAGCAAATTTGCTAATGTTATTACTAATACCATCTTCTATATCATTAACATATATTGTAAAAAGCTGCGGTCCCAGTACTGATCCCTGCGGTACCCCACTGGTCACTGCCTGCCATTCCCAAATGGAGCCGTTTATCACTACTCTTTGTTTCCTATCAGCCAACCAACTTCCAATCCAAGTTAGTACTTTGCCCCCAATACCATGCGCCCTAATTTTGCTCACTAAGGAAATGAGGAGCAGGTAAGACTGGTGGTGTTGAATAAACATACAATAGGGAACAAAAGTAGGCCACTTAGCTCTGAATCTGTTCCACCAACTGATAAAATCATGGCTAATCTGAGTTGAACCTCAGTTCTATATTCCTGTGTGTCCCTGATATTCTTTCATCCCCTCAGTCATCAAGAGTCGATTGACCTCTGCCTTGATCTGCAATTACTGCCTTTTGAGGAAGGGAATTCCAAAGATCTTCAACTTTCTGAGAAATAAAACATTTGTTTTAAATGAGTGCCCCCTGATTGCTGACTCCTTGCCAAGGCTCCTCAGAATTATATATGTTTCAATTAAGTCACCTCTGACTGTTCTCCATGCCAGAGGATACACATCCAGCTTTTCTAGCCTTTCCTCATAGAGCAACCCAATCAATCCAGAGATTAGTCCAGTAAACCTCTGAATTGTTGAACTTTAAATGGTTTGGTGAAGGAGTGAAAGATGGAGTAGGAAGTCACAAGAGGTTGGTCTTGGTGATCTTTACAAGACACTTTTGGATGAATGGGGTTCAGGTTCAGCTCTGACTCTATCTCACGAACACTAACATTCAGAACTTGTGGGATCTTTTCTGAGGTCACAGAAAGTAGTCAATATTTGCAAAGACTGATTTAGAGTCAGCACTTTCAAGAACAGTATTTTTTTGTGTAGAAGCAGGAAAGAAAAATTAGAAATGAAAATGTAAAGGATGCTCGTTATTAAAGTCATCATCAGGCAGAATTGTAATCCAGCACAATCTGCAATCTCATAGCTCAACATCTCCCAAACCCAACCAATGTCATCAGCCATTTCACCCTGTTTCAGTGGACAGTGTAGGAGGGCATGCCAGGAGCAGCACCAGACATATCGAAACATAAGGCATCAACCTGGTGAAGCTAGCACACAGGACTACTTATTTGCCAAACAGGATAAACAGCAAGTGATAGACAGAGCTAAGCGATCCCACAACCAATGGATCTGACCTAAGCTCTGCAATCCTGCCACATCCAGACATGAATGTTGGTGAATAACTTAACCACTTACTGGAGGAGGAGGTTCCACAAATATCCCCAACCTCAATGATGGCAGATATGTGGTGCTGGAAAAGCACAGCAGGTCATGCAGCATCTGAGGAACAGAAAAATCAACATTTTGGACCAGAACCCTTCATCCAGCCTAAAATATCGATTTTCCTGCTTTTCGGATGCTGCTTGACCTGCTGTGCTTTTCCAGCACCACGCTCTCAAAACTGATCTCCAATATCTGCAGACCTTACTGTCTCCTCAATGATGGGGGAGCCCAGCACATCAGTGCAAAAGATAAGGCTGAAGCTCTCATAATAATCTTAAACCAGACGTGCCGAATGGATGATCTCTCTCAGCCTCCTCCAGTAGGCCACAGCATCACAGTTACTAATCTTCAGTCCTCGTGATATCAGGAAACGGTTGGAGACTGAATACTGTAAAGGCTATGGGTCCTGACAACATCTAGCAATAGTAATAAAGATTTGTACTCCTGAACTTGCTGCACCCCTACCCAAGCTGTTCCTGTATGATTACAACACTGGCATCCCCCGACAATGTGGAAAATTGCCCAGATATGACCTGTACACAAAAAGTCAGGAAAAATCCAACCTGGCCAATTAATGCCTCATCAGTTCTGCCAGTGAGATTCAGCTTCTGATCTCATTATACAGGTTGGTTCAAACATGGACAAAACAGCTGAATTTCAGAAGCAGAGAGAGAGTTACAACCGTTGACATCAAGGCTTTATTTGATTGAGTGTGTTATCAAGGAGCCATAGCAAAACTGGAGTCAATGGGTATCGGGGAGATTCCCTGCTGATTGGAGTCATACCTGACACATAGAAAGATGGTTGTGGTTTCTGGAGATCAGTCATCTCAGCTCCAGGACATCTCTGCAGGAGTTCCTCAGGGGAGTGTCCTAGGTCCAATCATCTTTAGCTGCTTCATCAATGATCTTCCCTCCATCATAAGGTCAGAAGTAGGGATGTTCGCTGATGATTGCACAATGTTCAGCACTGTTGGCAACTCCTCAGAGCCCATCTCCAAAGGGAGCAAGATTTGGACAATATCCAGGTTTGTGCAGGCAAGTAACATTTGTGCCACATAAATGTCAGACAAGGATTACCTCCACCAAAAGAGAATCTGGTCATTGCTCCTTTACATTCAATGATATTACCATCACTAAATTGCCCACAGTCAACATTCTGGGGAATATAATTGACCAAAATTGGACTAGCCAAATCAGTACAGTGGCTACAAGAACAAGCCACAGTGTACAAATCCTGCAGCAAGTACCTCACCACCTGACTCCTCATAAGACACAAGTCAGGAGTAGGTCAGAAGTCACACAACACCAGATTGTAGTCCAACAGGTTTATTTGAAATCACAAACTTTCTAAGCAATGCCCCTTCATTCACCCCAGTCCAACACTAGCACCTCCACACCAAGTCAGGAGGGTTTAAGGAATACTCCTCATTTGCCTGGATGAGTGCAACTTGAACAGCACTCAAGAAGTTAGACATCATTCAGGACAAAGCAACCCACTTGATTGCCATCACATCAACAAATATCTATTCCCTCCACTACCGACACTCGATAGCAGCAGTGTGTACCATCTACAAGATGCACTGCAGAAATTTACCAAGGCTCCTCAGACAGCACCTTTCCAAACCCACAACTACCATCCAAAAGGGCAAGGGCAGCAGATACATGGGAATGCTACTGCTGGCAAGTACCCCTACAAGCCACTCACCATCGTGACTTGGAAACATATCACTGTTCCTTTAGTATTGTTGGTTCAAAATCCTGGAGTTCTCTCCCGGCAGCATTTTGGTCATTGTTGGCAGCAGAGTATTGAAAGAGGCAGCTCACCACTGCCTTTTCAAGGGCAATGAGGAATAGGCAATAAATACTGCCCCCATCCCATGAGGCCCACGTCCCATGAATGAATAGAAAAAGTGATTGATTTGAATGTCAGTAAGATGAATGGCCTCGTGCTGCTCCTATTTTCTATAGGCTTATGAATAAAAAAACAGATTGTACCAGTTCTGGTTTCTATGCCCTAATAGCCCAAGGGTTTGAATTGATTCCCAACATTTCTTCAATATTTGTGCAGTGACTGGAAAAACATTCTTCTGATGCAAATACTTTTTACATGAACTGGGAGGCTCACCTATTATACTTTACAATCTAGCTTGGCTGATTCCATCACACAAACATGTGAAACTCAAACACACTCATATATAAACACTTTCACACACATTAACAATGCTAATGCACACACTAAAGTAAACTTATACGCAAACAACACAGCCCCTGACACACACTCAGAGAAACATACTAAGAAACATACATATATACTGAATCACACAGACAAACAGAAATGACATGCATGCGCACTGAAACACACTAACATACACATTCATTCAACATGATTCAAACTTGCTCACACTGGCATTGTGGCTCAGTGTGGCCTCACACTGCTGCCTCACAACACCAGGGACCCAAGCTCGATTCCAGCCTTGGGCGACTGTCTGTGAGGGGTTTGCATATTCCCCCCACCCACCCCTCCGTGTCTGAGTGGGTTTCCTCTGGATGCTCTGGTTTCCTCCCACAGTCCAAAGATGTACAGATTAGGGTGCATTGGCCGTGGGAAATGCAGGGAAAGGGTATGAGGGTAGGTCTGGGTGGGATGGTCTACAGACATTTGGTGTGGTCTCAATGGGAGAAATGGCCTGCTTCCACACTGTCGGTATTCTATGTATATAAAAGGCATACACAAATGGAAGGTTCTTGATGACACTATGTTGACCCCAAAGTGTCTATTCGTGGATTATTGGTACCTGGGACATGTTTAGCCCAATTAATGATGACAACCAGTTCTCTGTCCACAAGGTCACAGAGTGTTGTGAGGACTTTGACATCATTCTCAGGAGCAGTTGGGTCAGCCATAGCGAAGATCTTGTCTGGTTCCACCAATAGCAGATGGGAAACAATTTTATTCCCTAGAAGAAAAATTAAAGATTTTAATTGATGACCTATCGCCTAATGTCTTGATTGACGGGTCTTTATTAGAACATAGAACATAGAAAAGTACAGCACAGAACAGGCCCTTTGGCCCACGATGTTGTGCCAAGGATTATTCCTGATCTAAAATAAAATAACCTAACCTATGCACCCCTCAATTCACTGCTGTCCATGTGATTGTCCAGCAGTCACTTAAATGTCCCTATTGACTCTGCTTCCACCACTACAGCTGGCAACACATTCCATGCATTCACAACTCCCTGCGTAAAGGACCTGCCTCTGGCGTCTCCTCTATATCTTCCTTCTAATATTTTCAAATCTGACCCTTTGTGCCAGTCAATCCTGCCCTGGAGAAAAGTCTCTGGCTATTGATTCTATCCAAGCCACTCATTACCTTGTATACCTTGATCAGGTCACCTCTCTTCCTCCTTCTCTCCAGAGAGAAAAGTCCGAGCTTAGTCAACCTCTCTTTGAAAGACAAGTCTTCCAGTCCAGGCAGCATCCAGGTAAACCTTCTTTGCACCCTCTCCAAAGCCTTGTATCTCTCCTGTAATAGGGTGACCAGAACTGGACAAAATATTCCAATTGTGGTCTCATCAGGATCTTGTAGAGCTGCAGCAAAACCTCACGGCTCTTAAACTCAATCCCCCGATAATGAAAGCCAAAAGACGATATGCTTTCTTAACAACCCTATCCACTTGGATCGTAACTTTGAGGGATCTATGCACTTGAACACCAAGATCCCCCTGTTCCTTCTATATTCAGCATTCAAGTTTGACCCCCCAAAATTCAACACTTCACATTTATTCAGGTTGAACTCCATCTGCCATTTCTCAGCCCAGCTCTGCATCCTGTCTATGTTGCGCTGCAGCCTGTGATAGCCCTCGATGCTATCAACGGCACCTCCAACTTTTGTGTCATTGACAAATTTACTCACCCACCCCTCAACCTCCTCATCCAAATCATTTATAAAAATGATAAAGAACAGAGGCCCAAGAACAGAGCCCTGCGGGACACCACTCACCACTGACCTCCAGGCAGAATACTTTCCAACGACAACCACACTCTGCCTCTGTCAGCCAACAAATTCTGAATTCAGATAGACAAATCTCCCTGTATCCCATACTTCCTGACTTTATGAATGAGCCTGCCATGGAGAACCTTATCAAATGTCTTGCTGACGACCATATACACCACATCCACTGCTCGACCTTCGTCAACCTGTCTTGTCACCTCCTCAAAGAACTCAATAAGATTTGCGAGGTATGACCTGCCCCTCATAAAGCCATGCTGACTGCCTTTAATCACACTATGCTTTTTTCAAAAAGTCATAAATGCTATCCTTCAGAGTTCTTTCCAAAACTTTGCTGATCACAGACGTAAGACTGACTGGTCTGTAATTGCCAGGGATTTCCCTATGACTCTTCTTGAAAATAGGAACAACATTCGCCTCCGTCCAATCCTCTGGTACGACTCCCGTTGAGAGTGATGAAGCAAAGATCTTTACCAGCTTAGCAACCTCCTTTCCCACTTCACAGAGCAATCTAGGATAAATCTGACCTGGCCCTGGGGACTTATCAATCTTAATGTTTGCCAAAATTTCCAGCACATCAATTTCATCAATCTTGACCTCCTCAAGCCTGTTTCCCAGCTCCTCAAAGTTCTCATTCACAACAAGGTTCCTTTCCTTCCTCAGATGCTGCCTGAATTGCTGTGCAGCATTACTCTAATCTAAACTCTGGTTTCCAGCATCTACAGTCATTGTTTTGACCTTTCCTTGGTGAAAACCAAAGAAAAAAACTCATTTAGGGATTCCCCTATCTGCTCTGACTCCACGCACAAGTTCCCTATGCTATCCCTGACCGGCCGTACCTTCTCCCTGATCATTCTCTTATTGCTCACATATGAGTAAAATGCCTTTGGGTTCTCCCTAATCCTTCCTGCCAAGCCTTTTTCGTGCCCCCTCCTGGCTCTCCTCAGTCCATTTCTGAGTCTCTTTCTAGCAAGCTTGTAATCCTCTAAAGCTGTGCTTAATCCTTGCTTTCTCCACCTTACGGAAGCTGCCTTCTGCCTTTTGATGAGAAACTCCTCTGTTCTTGTCTTCCAAGGTTCCTTAATCTTACCCCTTCTTACCTGTCTCAGAGGAATAAGTTTGTGCGTCACTTGCAACAACTGCTCCTTAAACAGTCTCCACGGTGGGCGGCACGGTGGCACAGTGGTTAGCACTGCTGCCTCACAGCGCCAGAGACCTGGGTTCAAATCCCACCTCAGGCAACTGTCTGTGTGGAGTTTGCACATTCTCCCCGTGTCTGTGTGGGTTTCCTCCGGGTGCTCTGGTTTCCTCCCACAGTCCAAAGATGTGCAGGTTAGGTGAATTGGCCATGCTAAATTACCCATAGTGTTAGATGAAGAGGTAAATGGGTCTGGGTGGGTTGCTCTTCGGAGGGTTTGTGTGGACTTGTTGGGCCGAAGGGCCTGTTTCCACACTATAAGCAATCTAATCTAAAAAAAACATGTCTGCTGTGCCCTGTCTGTGGAACAATTGCTCCCAGTCTGTACTTCCCAACTCCTGTCTGATAGTGTCATAATTTCCTTTTCCCCAATTAAATGTCTTCCCTTGGTAATTGCTCCTTTCCCTCTCCAAGGCTATGGTAAATGTGAGGCAATTGAGGTCACTGTTACCAAAGCGTTCTCTCACCACGAGATCTGATACCTGTCCTGGCTCACTGTCGAGCACCAAATCCAGTCATCCAGTCCAGTCAGCAACACACAAAGCTCAGTCTATGGGAGAAGAGCCTTACTGCTCCTTGACCCTTGCAACCTTCTGACTCTCACTACCATCTGACCACACATCATTCTATCTCCACTTTCCCCTCGAGTGAACTCTTTTCCAAGATACATTATTTAAGCACCTTTTTGAATTTCTTGTGAGCTTCTGGAGCTGAGGCAATAGTTGATTCCTTCAGGGAAGTATTCAATAAATATGAAGCTGAGGAGGATGCAATGTCATGAGGGTCAAGCAGTGCAATGGGATTTGCTTTCAACATTCCATTAAAGAACCATCCCAGAGATGATGGGTTGAAAGACCTCCTCCTGTGTTATCAGCCTATGTATTCCAAGTAAAGGTGCAGTTAAAGTCCTCATTGGCAGCACAGTGGCACAGCGCCAGAGACCTGGGTTCAATTCCCGCCTCAGGCAACTGTCTGTGTGGAGTTTGCACATTATCTCTGTGTCTGCGTGGGTTTCCTCCGGGTGCCCTGATTTCCTCCCACAATCCAAAGATGTGCAGGTTAGGTGAATTGGCCATTCTAAATTGCCCACAGTGTCAGGTGAAGGGGCAAATGTAGGGGAATGGATCTGGGTGGGTTGCTCTTCGGAGGGTTGGTGTGGACTTGTTGGGCCGAAGGGCCTGTTTTCACACTGTACGGAATCTAATCATTTAAATCACACATTTGTACTCCAGTCAGATTTCATCTCGGTTAAGGGGGAAATGCAGGATGCTGGCAACAATGTGGTACCAACAGCAACAGCTTCCACAAACCTGCATTCACAGTTTAATTGCAACTCCTTTGAGGGAAGCAGGAATTATCTGAGGATCCAGCACTGGACATGTACCTGATTTTTTGTTTGACTGACAACATTGAGAGTTGAGATATCCAACAGTCGACTCCTCAAAGCAACGCCTGTACTTCTGTCGCCCACCTCTCACACGGTCGAGCCGTACACCTGTGGGCAAGAAAGCAACAGTGACAGTAGCCAAAGCATGTACAGCAAGATCCCATCAACTGGAAAGTGAGCCAAATAAGCAGTTAATCTATTGTTGCTAGTCTCAGCAATTACAATTATTTTGACACAGAAACTTGGACAACAACCCTGTCCTTCTGATAGTTAGTCACGATGTAGAGGTGCTGGTGTTGGACTGGGTTGGACAAGTTCAGAAGTCACATGACACCAGGTTATATTCCAACAGATTCATTTGAAATCACAAGCTTTCGGTGCACTGCCTCATTGTCAGGTGAATATTAGTATCAAAGGACATTTTAATCCAATGAAGGAGGAGATAGGCCCATAATTTAACACTTCATCCCTCACCATACCCCACACCCCTCACAGCATCACTCTGATACATCCCATACCCCTCACAGTATCACTCTGATATCCACCACACCTCTCACTGTAACACCCTGATATACACCACACCCCTCACTGTAACACTCTGATAATACCCCACACTCCTCACTGTAACACTCTGATAACACCCCACACTCCTCACTGTAATACTCTGATGTATACCATACTCCTCACTGTAATATATTGACATAACCCACACTTCTCACTGTAACACTCTGACATACCCTACACCCACCACTGTAATGCGCTGATATACCCCACACCCCTCACTGTAATACTCTGATGTATGCCACACTCCTCACTGCAATAATCTGATATACACCCCACCCCTCACTGTAATACTTTGATATACACCACACCCCTCACTGTAATACTCTGATATACTCCACACGCTTCACTATAATACTCTGACATATCCCACATCCCTCACTGTAATACTCTAATATACCTCACACCCCTCACTGTAACACTCTGATGTACCTCACACTCATATGACTACAAGAAATAGGACATGAGTAGGACATTTGCTCCTTCAGACTTGGTCTCCCATTCAATATGATCACTGCCAGGACTTTATTTTCCTCTTGATCAAGAATCTATTTCAGCCTTAAATGTACACAATGACTCTGTCTCCATGGCTGTCAGTAGCAAGGAGTTCCAAAGACATACAACTCCATTTTGGTTAATGATGATAGAACAGTACAGTACATTGCCGCCCTTAATTCTGAGACTCTCCCATGAGGAGAAATATCGTCCTCCATCTATCCTGCCCTGCCAAGCACTTTAAGAATTCTTTATGTTTCCTAGATAGAACATGGCAGCAGGATTAAATATTCAGCTCTTCAAATCTGCTTTACCATAAATAGGATCATGGCTGATGATTGAGCTCAAGACGGGAACCCTGTCTTACCCTCATTCTTGATCCCCTGCGCCATCAGAGCTATATCAACCTCTTCTCAGAAACACAATGTTTTGGCCTCAACCACTTTCTGAGGCAGAGAAACCCACAGGCTCCCCACTCTCTGGGTGAAGAAATTTCTCATCTCAGTCCTAAACGATTTACTCCTTATCCTTAACTTTGACCCCCGGTTCTGGACTCCCTCACCATTGGGAACATCCTTCCTGTATCTAAACGGTCTAGCCCCGTTAGGATGTCAGAGGCTTCTCTGAGACCCTTCTCTAAACTCCACAGCATAACAATAAAAACATAGAAAATAGGTGCAGGGATAGGCCGCCAAGCCCTTCAAGCTTGCACCACCATTCAATATGATCATAGCTGATCATGCAATTTCCGTATCCCATTCTCACTTTCTCTCCATACCTCTCAACCCTTTTAGCCACAAGGGTCACATCCACATATATCTAGAGAACTGGCCCCAACAGCATCCTTTGGGAGAGATTTCCAAAGGTTTACAACTATCCACATGAAAAAATTCTTTCATATCTCGATCCTGCACAGCTTACCCCTTATTCTTAGACTGTGACCCCTAGTTCTGGACTTTCCCAACATCAAGAAAATTCTTTCTGCATCTAGCCTGTCCAGTCCCATCAGGATGTTTCTTTAAGATCTCCCCTTATTCTTCTAAATTCCAATGAATATAAGCCCAGTCACTCCAGTCTTTCCTCTCCAGTCCTGCCATCCTGGGAATCAGTCTGGTGAACCTTCGCTGGACTCCCTCAACAGCAAGAATGTCCTTCTTCAGACTAGGAGGCCAAAACAGCACACAATACTCAAGTTGTGGCCTCACCAAGTTCTTGTATAACTGCAGCAAGATATCCTCACTCCAACACTCAAATCCTCTCGCCATGAAGGCCAGCATGCCATTAGCTTTCCTCCCTGCCTACTGCAGCTGCATGCTAATCTTCAGCGACTGTTCTACCATGACATCAGGTCTTGTTGTACCTCACCTTATCCTAAACTGTCACCATTCAGATAAAAATCTCCCTTCCTGTTTTTGTGACCAAAGTGGATAACCTCACATTTATCCACATTAAATTGCATTTGCCAACTCAGCCAGTCTGTCCAAGTCACCCTACAGCCTCTTACCATCCTCCTCACAGCATACTCAGGTAAGTGTCATCTGCAAAATTGGAGATCTAGGATTCAGTTCCTTCGCCCAAATCATTAATGTATATTGTGAACAGCTAGGGTCCCAGCAGTGAAGCCTCTGGTACCCCACTCGTCACTGCCTACCACTCTGAAAAAGACCCTTTTATTCCAACTCTCTGCTTCCAGTCTGCGAGCCAGTTCTCTATCCATGTCAATACACCCCCTCCAAGACCATGAGCTTTAATTTTCCTTACTAATCTGTTGTGTAGAACCTTGTCAAAAGTTTTTTGAAAGTCCAGACACACAATATTAACTGATTCACCGTTAGCCATTCTACCAGTCACGTCCTCAAAAAATTCCTTAAGATTTGTCAATCCCTGCTGACTTGGACTGATTCTGTTACAGCTTTCCAAATGCTCAGTTATTACATCCTGACTGACTGATTTCAGCATTGTCCTCAACACCAATGTCAGGCTAACCAGCCTATAGTTCCCTGTTTTGTCTTTCCATTTTTTTAAAAAGTGGGGTTACATTAGTTACCCTCTGAGCCATTGGAACTCTCCCAGAGTCTATAGAATGCTAGAACATGATCGCCAATGTGTCTAGGACCACTGCCTTAGGTACTCTGGGATGCAGAGCATCAGGCCCTGTGAATTTATTGGGTTTTAATCCCATTAATTTCCCCAATTCCATTTTCTGACTAATAAGGATTTCCTACAGTTCCTCCTTCATGCTTAACCATCTGTCCCTTAACATTTCTGGAAGATTATTTGTGTCCCCCTTAGTGAAGACAGAGCCAAAGTATTTGTTCGCCAATAACATCCTAACAAACTCATCCCATACGTCAATCCTGCCACCCCCAGGAATCAATCTGGTAAACTTACACTGCATTCTCTCAAGCAAGAAAAGTATTCCTCAGTTTTATTGAGACCAGCTCTCTTCTAAACGACAGTGAGTTTAGTCCCAGCTTCTTTAGTCTTTGCTCATAAGACAATCCTTCCACACTAGGGATCATCCTAGTGATCCTTCTCTGAACTGCCTCCAATGAAATTATATCTTTCCCTGAATAAGGGGACCAAAACGGTCTACAGTATTACAGATGTGGTCTCACCAGTGCCTTGCACAGTTGCAGTAAGACTTGCCCTACTGTTATACTCCAACTTCCTTGAAATATTCCATTAAACGTCCTGACTCCCTACTGCATTTGTGTGCTAGCTTTTTGTGTTTTGTGCACAAGAACTCTCAAGTTCCTTTGTATTGCAGTTTTCTGCAGTTTTTCTCCATTTAAATTACACTCTATTCTTTTGTTCTCTCTTCCAAAATGAACAAATTCACATTTACCCAAATTATACTCCATTTGCTAACATTGTGCCTACTTACCTAACCTACCTTAACACCTCAGGTAAAGGAAGAAGGGAGGCCTGCAGATGCTGGAGATCAGAATCGAAGAGTGTGTTGCTGGAAAAGCACAGCAGGTCAAGCAGCATCTGAGGAGCAGGAGAATTGACATTTCGAGCATAAGTTCTTCATCAGGATAAGCTCTTCCTGATGACAAGCTTATACTCGAAACAACGACTCTCTTGCTGCTCGAATGCTGCCTGACCGGCTGTGCTTTTCCAGCATCACACTCCTCAATCTCAGGTAAAGGGCAAAGTTAAGACAGTTGGATCTCCATGGTAACCTCAGCTAGTCTGGGAAGTGATGTCTGTTCTATTACAAACCAGCCTCCCAGTCAACTATGGTAAACAGCCATGCAACCATAGGAGGAAAAACACACTTGCCCTTTTCTTCCTCCTTCTTCACCAGCCAAGGTTTGAAACTTTCTTTCCAAGTTAAACAGCATTTCCCTTGTACTTCTTTCAATCTAGTCGACTGCTCACAATGCTTCTCCGTTACATTGGCAACACCAAATGCAGACTGGGTGACCACTTTGCGGAATACCTCCACGCTCTCTGTAGGATTGGCTGCAACCTTCCAGTTACTGGTCATTTTAATAAAGCACCCTGTTCACACATTAACATTTCTATCTGAGGCATCCAGTGAAGCTCAATGTGATTTTTCTACCAGGGTTCAGGACTTAACTTTGAGTTCACAAAATTCAGCAAATTTACATTGTCCTCCATTCTGATTACAGCCTAACCTCCCTCACCTTCTCACCCTCCCTGTGTGTCTCCCCATTATTTGACAGGACAGTATAGAGGAAGCTTTACTCTGTATCTAAACACGTGCTGTCCTTGTCCTGGGAGTGTTTGATGGGGATAATATAGAGGCAGCTTTACTTTGTATCTAACCCCATACTGTCCCTGTTTTGGAGTGTTTGATGGAGACAGTATAGAGTGAGCAGTACCACATACATGAAGGGTCAAAAAGTGTGGTGCTGGAAAATTCAGCAGGTCAGGCAGCATCTGAAGAGCAGGAGAATCAACAGTTTGGTCATTCCTGATGAAGGGCTAATGCCTGAAACATTGATTTTCCTGACCGGCTGTACATTTTGTAATGGAGGTGTAAGGGGTACTGTACCTTAAAGCTAGCAGAACTATCTGACACAGCACACTGAACAAGGTAACAATGTAACATTTGGTTGAACAGCTAGATCAGCTGGGTTGCCTGGAGACAAAAAAAAACAATTCAAATTTGGTCAATCAGTTTAAATTATGCTCCAAAATACCAAACTCCAATCAAGTTTGACAATATTAAGACCAATGAAATCATCTGATGTTTTGGGGTATAAAACTGGGAAAAAAAATGAACAGTTGGGAGGAGAACTGCCAAAGACCAACAGATGTAGGTTTTTAGTAAGAACTCTCTGAAAGGTCTGGAGAAGGAGTTTGCACAGAGAAAAACATTGACACCGACCTGGAGAGCAAATCTACAGAGGAAAATACAAAGAGAAGATTTGACAGCTGGCTGGTTTTGAAATTTGAATTTTTCTGTAAATCTTAGTTGGGGCTTTTATTGAACCAGTACTGTAGAGGGGAAGGTAAAGGATAGGTTTAGATAAATATGTTGCAAATAGTTGTTAGTTAATTCTTCTCTGTTAGACTTTAAAAAAATTAAAGTTGCTACTTTTTACTTTAAATAGGGACATTTTGGGATAGTTCTTTGCCTCTCGAATTTTCACAGGTTACAGCACGAGGTGAATCTTTTCTGTGTGCCACGTTTAAACTGGCAGAGGGGTTTACTCCATGTCATAACAATTCCCAGCGCTAAACGTTTTGACTCTGATCTCCAGCATCTGCAGTCCTCACTTTCTCCACATACTTGAAGGAGTAATGACAAAAATGCACTCTGACATCTCTGGGAGTGTTTTGTGTGGTTGACTATCTGAATGTAAAATTATCTTTGTTGCTGCCCCTGAGGTGGAGAGAGAGAGGCAGCCCTGAGACCTGTGTCTTTTGAGTCTCCTGGTTGAAGAAGGTTGTGGACTGGATTGTGGGTTGACAGGGTAGAAGCAATACTTCCAAGAAACACGCTCAACACAAACACGATATGATGGTGTCAATCTGCCGTTGGTAAAAGCTCTGGTTATGTATCCAGATGGACTTTGTTCACATATAAAGCTGGCTGGTGAGACTGTAGGGGTCCACTGTACAGACTTTCACTAAGACAGTTAGCAATTTGCTTGCATCTGCCTGGGGTTGGCGTTTAGGTACCAGACTGTGGTGAGTTAGACTCTGTGTGTGTGTGTGTGTGTGTGTGTGTCTGTTGGGGGGGGGGGGGGGGGGGGGCGGGGGGCACTAGTGGGGGAGCTGAGCTGGGAAGCTACATTGAGAAAATGCAAATTCAATTATGTGCTTCTTCCCAAATGAGATCACTGCCTTTAGGAAGAGAGGTGACCACCTCTTTCTGCACGGATGCTAATTTAATTAGCTGCTTATCTCACAGGCTTCACCCACCAGCAGTCATCTTCCAGGGAACCACATGACCAACTGCATTCCATTTGCTCATTTAGCAAAGCTCACTCATGCGCCTCAGCAGTTTGTCCCAAACCCTTCATTTACGCGAAGTTACAGCTGCGTGTGTATTTCTCTATGGGGATAGGGCGCAGTGAATCAATTCAATAAAAATGGTCTATTTACCTTCCTTCATCATACCCACTTTCAGACACTTCATAAATCTACATGATTGACAGGATTTCCGTCTGCGTTTAGTTATTTCACACTCATTTCTGGCAGGGCAGCTGTAGTCAATGTTACCTGCAGGAAAAGAGACAATTAGAAGGTACAGATCTTCACATGTAGACCCTGATGCTTCGATGGACCCTCACAGACACTGACTGTGTCTAGTTCTGGCTCACTTTCTATCTAACTCATTGTCTCTTTTCCCCACCCCCAGTTATCACGGTCATCCCTCTGCGAACATCTCATTCCTTTGACTCCAAACCGTGTGCACTGCAGCTTCCAACTGCAAAAAAATTGGGCTTTCAATTTGTTTGGTCCCTGCCTTCAATTTTACTATAAATTTCTCCACTATCCTCTTCTCCTTTAAGAAATTCCTTAAAATTCATCCTCTTGAGCCTAGCTTTCAGCTAAACTGCTTTTCATGTGGCTCAGTATCAATTTTCTTGATTCTCTCTGTGCAATACTGTGCAGCATTTTACGATCTTCACTAGGCTATATAAAAGTGTTTCAGCCTGTCTCTTACACTGTTTCATTCCAACTATCTTTCTCTCATCCAATATTCAACTGAAGTAAAAGGAAATAGTCCACTTTTGGTATTGTTGGCCTGTGTGCCTCCAGTACACATGCACAAAAAATAAAAGTAACAATCAGAGTGAATCAGGTTATAAAGGTTCATCAAATTCAGCCTGACTCAATGCAGATTCCCATCCCTCACCAGACACCCTTTGGATCTCAGTGGATGCTGATGAAATCACAGAATGGAGACCCCATATGGAGCAATATTTTTACTTTTTATGTTCATCAGTGGTACGATCAGCATTAAGTGCCCATCTCTAATTTTGCTGGAGACGGTGGGGGTAAGCTGTCTTCTGGTACCTGCTGTGGTCTGTAGCAACACCCACAATGCCCTTAGGGAGGGAATTCCAGGATTTTGACCCAACAACATTGAAGGAACGATGATATATTTCCAAGTCAAGATGGTGGGTGATTTGGAGGGGATCTTGCAGGGGTGGTGTTTCTATGCATCTGCTGCCCTTGTCATTCTAAATGTAAGTGGTTGCAAATTTGTAAGATTCCTGGTAAATTACTACAGTTGCACCTTGATGTTACATGCTGCTCTCTGGTGCCTTCATTGTGGAAGGGTAACTGGTAAAGGTGGCTGAAGTGGTGCCAATCAAGCAGACAACTTTATCCTGATGATGCCAAGCTTCTTGAGTATTGCTGGAACTGAACTCATTCAGGCAAGTGGGAAATATTCCATCAGACTCCTCATTCATGCCTTTAAGGCAGTGGGCAGGCTTTGGGGAGTCAGGAGGTGAGCTGCTTGCTGCAGCATTGCCAGTCTCTAACTTGCTCCTGTAACCATTGTATTGAATTGATAAGATTCAGTTCAGTCTCTTGTCAATGGTAATCCCCAGGATTGTGAGGGATTCAGTGATGGTAAGACTATTGATCATTGAGGGGCAATGTCACTTATCGTCCCTATGAATTATGAATGTCACTTTCCATTCATCAGTTAAAGCCTGAATGAATCCAAACTTGCTGCATTTGAACATGGAAGCCTTCAGTATCCGAGGAGTCGTGAATGGTGCTAAACATTGTGCAAATATCGGAGAGCATCCCCACTTCTGACCTTATGATGGAGGGGAAGATCATTGATGAAACAGCTGAAGATGTTTGGGCCAAGGACACTGCCCTGAGGAACTCCTTCAGCGATGACCTGGAGCTGAGATGACTGACCTCCAACAACCACAACCATCTTCCCATATGTTTCCAACCATTGGGGAACTTGTCCCTTGACACTCATTGATTTCAGTTTTGCTGGGACACCTTGACACCACACCCGGTCGAATGCAGCTTTGGTATGAAGGGACGTCATAGTCACCTCACCTCTGGAATTCAGCTCTTTTGCCCATTTGAATCTGGTATCTAATATCTACAGTTTTCTGTGACACAGTGTGCAGCAACCCCATGTTATTGCTTCAATGACTACACTATCCCCATCCCAGAAAGTATCACAGGCTCCTAATCCTTCTCCAGCTCCAGGCTCAGGGCCAGGCCTACCACAGCCCTCAAGCCAAGTCCTGTGAGGATAAGCTCCAGCAACCCAGCTCCAAACCCACCCTCTAGGATCTAAGGCCCAAGACCCAGATCCATGTCCAGCCACATGCCTCAGGATGTCTGCTTGAAGAAACTTAAAAAAAACCTTTCTGATCAGCTTATCCCTTCCAGATGCCCCAAGATGGGTAATCTGTCAACCCTGCACATTCTTTGTAACTGGGACACTATTCTTTCTGTGCATGTCAAGCAATTGCCATGAGATGTCTTAACCATAGACAAACCGGGCACTGTCCACATCAACACTGGATGAAAATCAGTCATAGGGAGCCTAACTGTCAACTGCCCACCCAGTCACACCTGAGAGTCATAGCTGCTGGTCACTAAGCACAGAGCAGGAATTATATCAATGTCGTCTGAATCCCGGAAATCACTGGAAAAAGTGGATTTTAACATCCTGATTAACTCTTCTCCCTTTTTAAAGTTCTCAGTTAAAGTATTAAGGATCTGGGAAACCTCAGGAAATGAAAAGATGGCACTGACATAGCAAATGAAATGTCAGTGCCAGCTCCTGCATTTGAACAGTTAACTGTTAATCTTGGTTTTGTTGATGTTCAATACAGTTCAGCAACCAATGGTGGACATTAAATGATTCTCTGCCAGACCATGGGGAAAGAGGCAGTGGCCCTAATTAAAGCTGCTATGCTTCCATTAAAGTAGCTCTCTAAAATATGTGCTTGCATTTAGCAATTAGTCCCCTCTCACTCCCTAGGGACTGTGCCGTTAATGAAATGTCGTGGCACTCAAACTCTGTAAACACTAATGAATATTGACTGTATCTTCTGCCTGATATCTCTTTCTTACAGAGTCAAGCACAGAGATTAGCAAAGTCATTAAATGAAAAGTAATTAATTAAAATCATTGCTATTCTTTTCATATACATCGTCTTGTCAAATTTGCAAATTTCATCATGAACAAACTGAGTAATATAGGGCATATAAATTTTGTGATTTAAATATTTCTGAGGAAAGATTGCTGTGTTCAGTTATTAATTAAATCCTTATTGTCACATTAATGTGATATAAAGAGTCTGTCCTTTGCTCCACACCAAGAAACGACCAAAGGATGGCCCCAAATAAAAAAAAGGATGGTTCTGTGCTCATCAAGGTGAGAGGTGTTAGTGTGGAGAATTAAATCCAATCTCACTTCACGCAATTGGTGTCAGCATCAAACACTTCCAGGACAGGGACAGCATGGGGTTAAATACAGAGAAAGCTCCCTCTACCCTGTCCCCATCAAACACTTCCAGGACAGGGACAGCATAGGGTTAAATACAGAGAAAGCTCCCTCTACCCTGTCCCCATCAAACACTTCCAGGACAGGGACAGCATGGGGTTAAATACAGAGAAAGCTCCCTCTACCCTGTCCCCATCAAACACTCGCAGAACAGGGACAGCATGGGTTTAGATACTGAGTAAAGCTTGCTGTACATTGTCTCCCATTAAACACTCCCAATGAACCCAAAGGGGTGTTAAAATGTCTTGTTACTCTCAACATTTTTTGCTATCTGTTTCTGATGAAGTAGTTTCATTAGTGCCTGTATTATCAATGATCCTGTGATCGGGTCTACCTAAGCTTGGAGACACCACACACAGTCACTGGGAGATGGTACGCCTGGCCCTGACATTAGGTGGAAAAGTCCCACATTCCAATCTCCCACTTTCTATGTTTCCACCATCCAATCTCCAACCACCGTCAGTAACGCCCACAGAATGATGACGAATATTGTTGTAAAGTGTCACTGGTGCAGTCCTATGTGTGTGAAGCTTCTTAGACAGCACATTCCAAACCCAGCAGCACTTCCATTCAGACTGACAAGGGCATTGGGAACACCACCTCCCACAAGTTCCCCTCCAAGCGACTCACCATCCTGACTTGGAAAAAAAATCACCGTTCCTTCAAGATTGCTGGTTTAAAATCCTGGAAACCCCCTTCCTAAACAGCAATATGGGTCTACATTTACTGTATGTATAGCTATGGCTCACCTTCTCCATGGCAATTAGCGATGGGTAATAAATGCTGGTCCAGTCAGCAACGCCCACATCTTATAAGTGAATACAATCAAGTCTTAGCCTGTTGATATTGAACATTTGTGTGCGTGTAGTATCTCCGATTTAGATTTGCTGGGACGGCCTGCACTGTCACTCACTGCTGATGGCAGGGAACCTTTAATGGCGACTCAGACTGACAATCAATGGGAAGTCAAGAACAAGAGATTTGAAGCTCTCCTCAACATGTCTGCCCTTCCCATCTCAATCAATACGAAGCAGGACATTTACACAATGCTTCTGAATAGATTATTGATTATCTCAACAGCTTCTCAGACAGATGTTATCAGCTCCCTTTTATCCCTTTCGAGCAGTGATGTTTTGATCAATAACAGGTTGGAAATCTCACACTGTGTCATACTGAGCTGGAAGGACAACCTTTTCCATACAGGGCAGTGGGGAAGTGGCATGGGGAGGTGTAGGATTATAGGGAAGCATTGAAAGGGGTAGAAGTAAATAACTGAGGGATGTGGAGAAGGGTCATAGTGAAGACAGTGAGGAAGGAAAAAGGGGTGAAGGCAATGAGTGAGTTGAAAGGGGAGTGCTTTCTAACTATGTTAAAATTCACACAACATCAGGTTATAGTCCAACAGGTTTAATTGGAAGCTCACTAGCTTTCGGAGCAGCGCTATGAAAGCTAGTGTGCTTCCAATTAAACCTGTTGGACTATAACCTGGTGTTGTGTGATTTTTAACTTTGTACACCCAAGTCCAACACCGGAATTTCCAAATCATGAGTACTTTCTAACTATGTTGCTGAAGAAGCTGGTGTACTGGCATGGTGTGCTCATTTGGTTTGTCAATTGTTTGTTGGAGGCCCCTAAATTGGTTAAAGAGGACTGTGTTGTAAAATATCAGGTTAAAGGGTTGAAGATTGGTTCACAAACTGAAAGCAGAGAATCTGAATGGAAGGGGGTCATTTTTTGGATGGCAGTGTGCAGTGAGTGGGGCACTCACTTATTCACTTTGACAGAAGAATCTGCAAGAACATCTCTTAAAAGTTAAAAAAAAATCATACATTATACTGTGCAGAGAAATTCAGGGTCCTTTAACACAAATTTCAGAAAGTTCAAAAAACAACAAGGAATGAAACTGGTCTGTAGCCTTTTATTGCAGAGGGAGTTGAAATATAAGACAAATTAAGCTGCTGCAAGGATTTGATGAAAGTGCAGCTGGGAGTTCAACCCTGGGGGTGTCTCCTTGGTCAAAGAAGGGGACACTAACCTTGAGTGGTTGCAGTGAAGGTTCACAACGTCGACTGCCTTGCATGAGAGAGTGGTGTTATGATAGGAAGATGATTGGAATAGGCCTAGACTCTATGGAATTCAGAAGAGAGAGGTGAATTCATTGAAATGTGTCAAAATTCAACAGATAGACAGGGTCGATGGTGGGAGCCTGCTTCCCCTAGGCTGAAGACTGAGGGTCCAACTCCCAGTATCAGGAATTGACAATTATGAGTGAAAGCAAGCGATTATGGACCTTATCACCCAGACAGCTCCACATGCTTACTTGTTGAATATATTCAAGAATGAAATAGATAGATCATGGATACAAAGGCAAGCAATGGAAATGGGAGCAAGGCAGGAATGTGGAGTTCATGCGGAAGTTCAGTCATAGTCCAACTGAATAGCAAAACAGGCTTGAGGAGTTGAATGGTTTACTCCTGTGCTTATTTCAGGTGGTCATAAGTAAAGAGATTTGGAAGTTATTTAAAGGTGGCCATGGAAAAATATCCTTTCAAGTGAGTTTATTCTCACCAAGGTAAAAGGACTAAAGTGGATGTTCCATTCTGGAAACCAAGACTTGAATACCCCTGGTGCCAAGACAATGGATTTGGAGGTGGACGAAGAGGCAGGAAAATTTTAGAATGCCATCTCTGATTGGCTACTCAATGTGCTAGGTGAGTCTCGGTAGAGTCGGCTGCCACTAGAATTGAAAACTTGCCCATGGATGGATAAAGCATCATAATGCTAACCCTAGCCCTTTCACAACAGCCTTTCTTTGACAATGGAAGCTTCCCAATTTGTGGGACATTGGCTTCAGAGGTTGCTACTTTTAGTGTTGCGCAGACAACCATTGGGATCTGCTTGTGATGCTGATATCAGGGTGGGGAAAAGCTCTATGTGGTCCAGTTGTTGCTATCGGTATTCTGATGGAGATAGTTCCCCTCTGCACTAAGGGTGCTTGTTTCTCTAGACTGTGTTTGGAGATATCTGTCAGCAGCTCAATGTTAAGAGACCCCCATGTCACATTGCTTCAGGAATACTCCCCTGGTGAGGCTCAATAGACATTTTCATTGGTTCTGACCACTTCCTGTTCAACCTGTCATTCTTCGTTGGATGGACATCACAGAAATAGCTGGCTAATTGGCCAGAACTCATCCAGAGAGCCTTCGCTGACCAAAGTGAATACTGCTGTCTCAGGGTTTTATCACATGACCAGGACAGTCCAACCACTCCCAGGATATGGACTGCATTGGGTTAAATCCAGAGGAAAGCTCCCTCAACATTGCCCCATCAATTACTTCCAGAATAGGGATAATCTAGCATGGGCTTCGATGCAGAGTTTGTACCTGGGGAGGTGTTGGTTCAGCCCTGAGATGTTTGGAGTGGGATTTTGTAGCTGAATGGGAATGTCTGCTGCTGACATTGTTTGCCCAAAATGAGATATGCTTCAATCCCCATCACTAATAACATTCACTCAAACAAAACCACTGCAGAAATTAAACCAGGGAACAAATGCTGGACCTTGGATAGTACGTTTGAAGAAAGCTTTACATGCTTCACAGGAGGCCACTCCATAATGGTATCCAGAAGCAGTGTCCCCACACACAAGGCATAGACGTTTTGGAACTGAGCTCAGGCTGTAATCACATTTCAGGGCCACGTCTCCTATTAGCCCATTAGGACAGTCCTCGTATCTCTTGTGGCAATAATTGAAATTATTTGTGATAGAACCTGGGAAGGCGAGTCCCTGTGACATTCCACCCAGTGTGACACTGTAGATGGTACTTCCATCTGACGGTGCACTTGGACTGCAGTGATTCGCTGCCGCTGGCACTGGGCTCCACGGTTCCATTTTAACACAGGATTCTGTATGTTGGTCCTCAACTGATTTTCTACAGAGGAACCTGAAAACAATATAACACATATTTTAAGCAACTTGAAGGAAGAGACAGAGCAACATCAATCAGACATGTGTAAGGATTCATTATTTCTACATCTAATTCATGCTGTTTTTATTCCAGGAATGTTTAATGGCATAATGAAGAGGTAGCTTTACTCTGTATCTGACCTTGTGCAGTCCCTCACTTGGGAGTGTTTGATGGATACAATGTAGAGAGAACTTTACTCTGCATCCAACCCTTGGTGCAGAGTGACAGAAACTGTAGAGAAAGAGAATGCTTAAGAAAGAAAATACGCAAATAGAGTGAGCACAAGAAGGAGAGATAGAGAGAGACAGCGCACATTGGAGAGAGACAATGAATGCTGGAATGAAATATTGTGAGCGACAATGTTTCCACAATCAGTGCTCTGAACTTAAGATCAATTTACTAATATTAACTAAGGTTTATAATGAGGAGTTTGAGGATAATTGGAAGTGTTTGTTTCTCTGTCCCTGTGGGAAGCAGGCATTTTTACAATGTCCAGTGTGGGGCACGTACCAAGGATGGTGCACTAATTGCCCACATCCCTCCTCTTTTTAGACAGGATTAACTTTCCACTTGTTTAATTCTAGTTGTCAGAAGTGGACAATGGAACATGAAGACTTTCAGATCTCATTTTATCATGAACATGTATATTTTTGCTCAAACTGTTAGATATTTTAATCCCCCAGTGATAGAGAACTGGAAAGTTTGAAGTTATAGTCAGAGTTTCTGAGTGTGGTTTCTTAGGTTTATATGTGTTTGAGGGTTTGCTCACCTCAGACACAGAATTAAATGAAACCTCAAATACTTTGACCACGCGAAAAATCCAACATTGAACAAAATGTCAACAGTTAGCTGTCAGCACCTAAGCTTGTTTGGTGAAATCAATCTCACTAAGAAATATTTGCAAAGGTCTCTGAGGTTTTGAGAGAATTATTCAGATCATATCTCTGCCTAATGCCAGTCACAACCTACAACTATCAGTATGCCATCAAATCTAAATTTACATAAATCAGGAATAATTATTTTAGGAGAAATTAAGTTTCCATACTGACTTCAGAAAAGAACATAGAATTTATTCACACTCAGTCCAAAATTGTTAATTGCAGCTGTTATAACAATCTGATCATTTAACTACTCATCAAGGAAAATCTCCCAAATTATTACTTTAGAATTACCAATATCAATTACAGTGCTTGATTTCTGAATATGAAATGCTCAGGATCTGAGGCAAGGTCATTTGAAGATAAATCTTGGTCTGGATGAGCTATGGAATTTTGTTTCTTCAGCTCCCATTGGTAGTCTCAGGAGTCAATACACTTACTGTCTCAGGCTACTCACGGGATCAAACATATCCAGGGTCCCAGATATCAGGTATTAAACCTTTTCACTCATTCACTGAGAAACTTTGCACATATCAATCAGAATCCTCATTAGAAAGCAGCAGATAGTTTATATCATGCTTTATATTTGGTTAGAAATGGCCAATCTTTCAAAAGAATATTTAAATATTCTCAGTAATAGAATTAGAGGGATTTGGAAGCACAAGTTCCAAACATTAAAGACTGAATTTAAAAATCACTCACATGTTGGATTTCTTCTTTCCTCCACGTATCTACCCAATTCCTCTAATTTCTGTCCGCTGTCACTCCAATACAGCGACCAGAGCTGTGAGCTGCGGCCCAAGTAAGATTAAACTCCAGCACACGCCCCCATTAGGAAGATCAAAGCGAAGAGGAGGGACTTGGCTCGGAGGGTTAACCCATTCACTGCTGCGCTCTGAAGAGAAGCTGTATGTGCTTCACTAAACTGGAACAAATTCCTCTCACATCAAACTGCTTACTCGCATGAAGAATAATGGACAAAAAGTGCACAATAAAACAATAAAAATGTATTATTTTATTACAGAAGATCAGATGACAAGTCGTTTTTTTTACAGGGTGTTATCACTTAGAAAGACAAGGAATGAACACTGGGACAATGAAACTTCTATTACAGTGGGGACAGTAATCTCATAACAGAGACAGATAAAACTATATCATCACAAGAGACAGAAACGGGTAGGATATTTAGCCAATCTGTTCTGCCCATTCAATAAGGTCAAGGCTGAACTGATTGTGCAGGGGATTTACCAGCCTTTAATCTAATTCATTTTACGAATTTCTTCTCTGCCATTGGCCCACTGGTCTTCCACGATTCGGGGATGTTTCTGCGTCTTCTATTATGAAGGCAGATAAAAAGATATTGTTCAAAGTCTTTGATATTTCCTTGTTTCCCAGTATTACCTTCCCAATCTCATCCTCAAATGGACCAAAACATACTTTAGCAACTCTTTTCTTTCTTATACACCTGTAGAAGGTTTTACATATTGAGTTTATACTTCTCCAGTGTTTTCCCTGCTCTCCAATTTCTCATTTTTAGTCATGCTTTGTTTGTCTCTAAAATCTTCCCAATCTTTGGGTTCCCTACAAATCATTGCAGTTGTATATCTAACCGTGTAAATTAGTACCATCTTTAAGACATTGAGTTAGCCAATGAATGGACATCCTGCTGGTGGGACTAATTCTTTGTGAATCGTTTTGATCACAGACTATGGGAGTAGTGGACAATCTGGTCCCAGATGGAAACCTGGATTGACAGCAACATTTTTTATTCATTTATTGCCCACCCCTAATCATCGAGTGCAGTTGAGAGTCCACCTCATTGCTATGGGTCTGGAGGCACATGTAGGCCAGGTCAGGTAAGAACAGATTTCCTTCCCTAAAGGACATTAGCAAACCAGATGGGTTTTTCCAACAATCGGCAATGGTTTCATAATCATCCCTAGACCCTTAATTCCATAATCTTTATAGAATAACTGTGGGATAGTATACTGACAATTAAAGAAGATGATGAGTGAAACTCTCAGAAGCCTATTGATCATAAATTTATTCACAAAATAAAGGAAACCATAAAACATGTGAGAGGGAGATTGAAAGATAGGAAGAGAAGATTGGTTACCTTAGGGCCAGCACCTTGCAGTGGTTCTGAACAGAGCTAATCTACTCTCACTAGCAATATAGGAGAAAGTGAGGACTGCAGATGCTGGGGATCAGAGCTTAAAAATGTGTTGCTGGAAAAGCGCAGCAGGTCAGGCAGCATCAAAGGAGAAGGATAAGCCCTGGGCTTATGCCCGAAACGTCGATTCCCCTTCACCTTTGATGCTGCCTGACCTGCTGCGTTTTTCCAGCAACACATTTTTAAGCTCTCACTAACAATATCTCAGGTTGGGACAGTAAAGAGGAACACAGATACCTGCCATTAAGAACTTGTCAGATAATGATATCAGAGTACTCAAAAGCGCATGCCTGATTGCATCTGTATCAATCTCCAAAATGATCTCACTGCAACACACCCTCTCCATAACTTAGAACCAATGCCAATCTAATCCCTGTGTTTTGCTGTCTCCTCATTGTCATGTATCAGTCCCAAACTAATCCTAATGTCACATTCTTTCTCAAAATTTTGTATATTTATCTCTTTCAAGTACTTATCCAATTTAGCTTTTCCTTACAAGATATAGACTAAAGCTCCCTACAGGGCAAAAGTGAGGACTGCAGATGCTGGAGATCAGAAACATTCCTGATGAAGGGCTTTTGCCCGAAACGTCGATTTTCCTGCTCCTTAGATGCTGCCTGACCTGCTGTGCTTTTCCAGCACCACTCTAATCTAAAGGTCCCTACATCTGCACCTCCTAAAAATTCACAGGATCCTCATTAAAGGTACATGTGTGAGATGTTTGGTCCCTCAGCACAGTGCATGTACAGTAAATGGGACTGGGTGTGAGTTCTGTTGCAGATAACAGTGTTTTAGTTCAGATTGCACCAACCTGATTTTGCTTGAGCATATTCCATGTTTGTCAATAACCTTCAGATAATTCCTGAGACTAATATAGGTACATATACATATATGTATGTATGTGTATGTATGTATGTGTATGTATGTGTATGTATGTTCTAACTGACAGCTGATCCAGCTCTCACTAACAGTCTCTCCTTCCTCCTTCACTCAGTTTTACTTTTCTATTTTGTTTGCTCACTCTCCTTTTTACTTTCCCTCTTCTTATACGTTCCCATTTCTATGCTTTGCTGTTGCCTGACTCTCTCTTGTATATATTTCAGCCTTTATATTGCTCTCTTGTTTCTCATGTCCTATCTGTTCTGCAAATCAGCATATTTATTGAGTAAAAGCTGCTGTAAACTTGCATCCTTGCCTATCACTTTATGGTTCAGTTTAACTTGGGTTGCTAAATCTAAAGCAAAAATACCCACAGGACTTTTCCTGTCTGTCTGTTTTCCATCTATTTGTCTGCTTATATCCATCTCCCTGTCTACTCATTTATTTGTCTACCTATGTCTGTCTCCCTCCCTGTCTGTCTATCTGTCTGCCTGCATAACCCTAACTGGTCTATATAATGTTGATCCAGTGATCTCGTTCTCCCAGCGAGACTCTCCAAGTATTTATTATCTCTAAGTGCCCACTATACTCTAACCTAACTCTAAACTCTAACCCTGATTCACCTTAACGTTAATTCTAAACCTAATTCTAACCCTAACCCTGAACATAACTGAAACCCTAAACTTAAAACTCATCCTTACACTAACCCATGACCTTAACTCATTTTTACAAAAATATGCTTTACTCAGATTTTTTAAAAAAGTGCATCACATAACTCTTTAAAGTTGACTATTTATAAAATACAGTACAGATAAGATTCTTTCAATTACAGTACCTGAAATTCCTTAATGCACTTGCTATAACTAGTGATATTTACAAAGATCATTTATGTTTTGAGTTAAACATTCTCAGGTGCACACAGTTTAAGGGGTTTTACACAATTTCCAACTCTTTGGTGTACATAGTAAGGGCTTTGCACTGTGCCTTTTCCTCATTGTCCCTATTCAAGAGGTACCCCAGGTTTAGAATGTCCCTCAATATGAGAATGTGTCAGTCTGCCACATTCCATCAAGGACAACTTTTTGCACTGGAAGATCAACAAGTTTAGGTGGTCCAAAAGAGTCTTTAACTGAGTTGACTATCCTCTGTTTGTCTTTGTGTATGCCCCAGGGAACAGTCTGTAGAACACAAAGTCCTATGTTATAAAGTTGCTCAGGATAAACCTCAAAGAAATTACTGCATCTCTCCCCAGTGCAGTGTTACAAAGATACATCTCACATGGCAACAATGTCTTTCACACCACAAACAGCTCAAGAACATTGCACAGGATGACTCTTGCTATGGGTGTACAAGAAGGATCCTTAATCCTGACACTAACCTCAGACTAAGTTTACTGTCAACAGCACTAACCTTAGCCCCGTGTTGGGCATAATTCTGACACCAAAACAGCCAGCCATAAATTCTGATCCATGTCACTCTGTACGAGGTCATTATTGAAGTGTGATGTCAGTATTTGAGTGTGTCATCAATATTGCTATGGTGATCCACATTGATGAGAGCAATCAATCAGTGGTCAACGTTGGTGTGTGTGGTCAGTATCAGAGTGTGTGGTCAGTATCAGTATGTGTGGTCACTTCCAGTGTGTGTGGTCAGTATCAGAGTGTGTGGTCAATATCAGAGTGTGTGGTCAGTGTCAGTGTGTGTGGTCAGTGTCAGTGTGTGTGGTCAGTGTCAGAGTGTGTGGTCAGTATCAGTGTGTGTGGTCAGTATCAGAGTGTGTGGTCAGTGTCAGTGTGTGTGGTCAGTATCAGAGTGTGTGGTCAGTGTCAGTGTGTGTGGTCACTTCCAGTGTGTGTGGTCAGTATCAGAGTGTTTGGTCAGTATCAGAGTGTGTGGTCAGTGTCAGTGTGTGTGGTCAGTGTCAGTGTGTGTGGTCAGTGTCAGAGTGTGTGGTCAGTATCAGAGTGTGTGGTCAGTGTCAGTGTGTGTGGTCAGTGTCAGTGTGTGTGGTCAGTGTCAGAGTGTGTGGTCAGTCTCAGAGGGTGTGGTCAGTAACAATGGGAATTGACAGTTATCAGTGTGTGTGGTCAGTGTCAGAGGGTGTGGTCGCTGTCAGCAGGAGTGGTCAGTACTGAATGGAAGGTCAATATCAGTGGGTTTGTTCAAATCTCCCAAGCAAAGGTCAAATTTCATATCCTCATCCTAGCTTCTCAATAGTGATCCACTGATCGTTTAACATTTTCCCAGTGATACCCTTCTTTTGCATCTTCACTGAAATAAAAACACCCCCTCAGCCACCCTACACACACATCTTCGCCATTACTCCACTCTGCACTCCCCAACATCCTCACCTGTCTCCTCACATATACTCGCCCCCCGCCCCCCCCCCCAGCAACACTTACCTGGAAGGGGTGATGATGGATTTGATGAAATGTGGGCAATGTTTGAGGGCATTGGGTCAGGTGTTTTGGAATGGACATTTTCTCGGACTGCCCCACACTGACTACATCCTGAAGTAAATAGCCTTTCATTGCACAGCAGCAGCAGCAGCAGCAGAACTCCACTCAATCGCCTTAATCAAATCCTTTACTAATCTGTTCTGTAAAACAATCACTGTCCTCTGTTACACAATATCCTATTACCATTCCATTTTCTCTAATCTATCCTGGCATTTCTCTTGCTGCAAGGATGTTGGATTAGTCTCCTCACTCCTGTTAGATTCCACAGGCCTGGAGTGGGTGAGGACTCTGGGTCTGAACTCAATGGAGGTTAGAAGAATGAGGGAGAATATGATTGAAACCCACAGAACACTGAGAGGCCTGGATTGAGTGGATGTGGAGGAGATGCTTCCACTAATAGGAGAAACTAGGATCCGATGACACAGGCTCAGAGTGAAGGGGTGACCCTTGAGAACTGAAATGAGGAGGAATTTCTTCAGCCAGAGGGTGGTAACTTTGAGGAGCTCACAGCCTGTAGAGGCCAAACCATTGAGTGTCTTTAAGACAGAGATAGATAGGTTCTTGATTAGTAAGGGGGTCAAGATTATGGGGAGAAGGCAGAAGATGGAATTGAGAAATATATCAGCCATAATTAAATGGCAAAGCAGATCTGATGGGCTGAATGGCCTAAATCTGATTAGACTCGATTCTCTACAATATGGAAGCAGGCCATTTGGCCCAATAAATCCACACCAACCTTCTGAAGAATAACCAGATCCATTCCCTATCCTATATTTACCCCTGACTGATGTGCCTAACACTACAGGCAATTTCCCATGGCCAATCCACCCTAACCTGCACATCTTTGGATTGTGGGAAGAAATCGGAGCACCCAAGGAAACCCACACAGACCTGGGGAGAATATGCAAACTCCACACAGACAGTTATGTGAAGTGGGAATCGAATCTGGATCCCTGGCGCTGTGAGGCAGGAGTGCTAACCACTGAGCCACCGTGCCTCTCCTCTCCCATATTTAATGGTCTTATGATATAACACGACCTGTGCCAAAATGAGAGTGGGAAGTCCCTCTAATTGCCTGGCTGGGAAATAGTGTGTGCAGTCTCATTATTTAGTCTCACATCTGAATCAGTCTCAGGACCATTATAACAGAGGAGCAGACATAGTCCATTCAGCCCATTCAGTCTGCTCCATCATTCAATAAGATCATGGCTGATCATCTCAGTGTCACTTTCCCACACTCTCTTGTCTCTTGATGTCATTATTCTCCAGAAATCTATTGATTTGTCTTGATCCTGCTCAATGACTAATCTCCCACAGGTTCCAAAGATTCACCACCCTCTGAATGAAGAAGTACATCCTCATCTCAGTCTTAAATAGCCTAGCCCTTAACCTGAGATGATGTCTCCTAGCTTTAGACCCATCAGCCAATGGAAAATATCCCACCTACATCCATCCTTTCATGCCCTGTAACACACAAACGCTTGAAACAGGAGCAAGAAAAGGCCATTCAGCCCGTCAAGTCTGCTCTGCTGTTCATTAAGATCATGATACTGTTTGTGTTTCACATTCCACATTCACATCTGCCCCCTTCCAATCCTCAATATACCTGCCTGACAAGAATCCATCCACCTCCATCTTAAAAATATTCAATGACCTGCCTCCACTGCCTTCTGAGGCAGAGAGTTCCAAAGTTACACAACTCTCTGAGAGAACAACATCCCCTCCTCTCTGTGCTGGAAGGATGACCTCTAATTTAAATCAGTTCCCCCAAATTCTGGAATGATCCACAAGAGGGACCATCCTGTCCCCATTCACTTTGTCCAGCCCATTCAGGATCTGAAACACTTCAATCAAAACACTCTCTAAACCCCCAGTGGGAACAAGCCCAGTCGGTCCAACCTTTCCCCATCAAAGAACCCCCTCCTTATAGGGACCAATCTCATAAACCCTGAACCACCTCCAATGGATTTATACCCTTCCTTAAAAAGATCAAAACTGCGCACAGTATTTGAGGTGTGGTTTTATCAAAGCCCAGTACAGGATGAGGAAAATAATTCGTCACAGGTTAGCAAGCAATGAAAGATTTATCCAAGAAATGTGTGAGGCATCAAATTAAATCTTCCTTTGCCAATTTCTTACCTCTCCCCCTGCAGACCACCTCCTAGAAATGCAGAAGTACAGGCATCTCATCCAGATTAGTATTACTCATAGCTGGGCTCTGACAGTGACTGCTGACAGGCTATTTGACTTTGGGAAGAATCACAGATAAGCCTCAGTCCATCCTCACCTGTTGTAAATTCAGTCCTGGATTTGATATTTCATTTGTCTCAGAGGAAGCAACCGGATTCTTTTTAAGTTGACTTCAGCACACAATAAACACAGCCTGCTGAATACAGTATCCATTGAATTACACTAAAGAGGAGTATGGTTCCAGAACCAGATATAAACCAGAGTGAGTCTGGATGAATGACATGAGTGACCCTTTTGGGTTCTTCTCCAATTAAGATGTACTGGGGATGAGAAGGAAAATCGGAAATGAATGAACACACATAGTCATATATATTGAAAGGGATGTTGGCCTGAAAATTACCGGGTGTGTGAGAGAGTATGAAATGCAACCATGGGAAATGGTGAAAGTCTGACTGGGATCCCCCATATCAGACCTTGTTGAAATTTCCCAACTAATCATCTCTGCACCACTTCCCAATAATTTTGATATCAGTGTCAATTTGTTGCACTGATTTGTTGCAAATTTGGAATTAGAGTATGTATTGGTTGATGATCTTATCATTTCACTGTAACATCTGACCACACTGAAAAAGTCAATTTTCCTCAATCTGGAACTTTCTACCTGTTAATTGCAGATTGGTTGTCTGTCTGTACATGATGCGGTACGTCAAAGAGTGTTATCTGCTTGAAGTCTGATATTGGTGTGATGTGGATAACTGTAATCATTTTCATTGAAATGGACGAGCAGTGTACTTTGTAAAGATTATACAAAATACTAATTAGGAATTAGGAGTAGTATTAGGCCACAGGGCCTCTGAAGTCTGCTCTGCCAATAACCCCAACTAAATCATACGTATACACATACACACTGACTGAGTTTATACGTGCACATTATACACACACAGACACAAACATGTGGCAAACATACAGAGTATATACACATGGTACACACATTACATACATGGTATACATAGGGCACACATGCACACATACATGTAGAGAAAAGTGGACATATACATGTTAAAAGACAAACACATTGTATCAATCACACAACTATATACAATGCACCATGTATCCTGTAAGCCACACAAGTTCACCCAAGCTCACTCTGTGCAGACACCAATGAGTGTGAATACCTGGGCACCCCATTTACAGATACAAGTCTGAGAACCCAGAGCTTGAGTTGGATCCTGACACTCTTTTGGTTTCCAAAGCTTTTTTATTCCGCTCTCTTTGTGACCAAATCACTTCCAATTTTTTCATTGTAATCAAATATATTTGTCAATGCATTTATGGAGAAGTAGAGGAGCTGCCGAAAATATGTTTCCAACATCAATGGATTTGGTACCTTCCCCTGCTACCGCAGGAACTGCAAAACCTGCGCCCACACCTCCTCCCTCACCTCCATCCAAGGCCCTAAAGGAGCCTTCCACATCCATCAATGTTTTACCTGCACATCCATTAATATCATTTATTGCATCCATTGCTCCTGATGCAGTCTCCTCTACATTGAGGAGTCTGGACGCCTCCTAGCAGAGCGCTTTAGGAAACATCTCCGGGACACGCACACCAATCAACCACACCGCCCTGTGGCCCAACATTTCAACTCCCCCTCCCACTCTGTCGAGGACATGGAGGTCCTGGGCCTCCTTCACCGCCGCTCCCTCACCACCAGACGGCTGGAGGAAGAACGCCTCATCTTCCGCCTCGGAACACTTCAACCCCAGGGCATTCCCCTTCCCCCACCTCACCCTAGTTCCAAACTTCCAGCTCAGCACTGTCCCCATGACTTGTCCGGACTTGTCCTACCTGCCTATCTTCTTTTCCACCTATCCACTCCACCCTCCTCCCTGACCTATCACCTTCATCCCCTCCCCCACTCACCCATTGTACTCTATGCTACTTTCTCCTCACCCCCACCCTCCTCTAGCTTATCTCTCCGCGCTTCAGGCTCACTGCCTTTATTCCTGATGAAGGGCTTTTGCCCGAAACGTCAATTTTACTGCTCCTCGGATGCTGCCTGAACTGCTGTGCTCTTCCAGCACCACTAATCCAGAATCTGGTTCCCAGTATCTGCAGTCATTGTTTTTACCCCATAAAAATCAGGAAGACATGCTTTCAAAAATCAGCTTCAAAAACATTTTCTATTCAAAGACGTTGTCTGAGGGTTGACATCCTCAAGACCGGCAAATTTTGGCTAATCCAGGATTTCAGGTTTTGTCTTTTAACCCAATGAGACAGCAATGATGATGAGTCTGGGAAGGCAATGTGTTCATCACTTTGCTGATAATTAGAAGATCCTGACAGGGCAGTGATTGACGAGGTTAGGTCTTGTTGTGAATCCAATATACTGGGGCAATTTTTAACTTTGTCAGAGTTGGAACAACCCGGTTAAGAGCACCACTAATTCTGTAGTATATATCTCCAGTACTATTATCAGAATGTTGTCTGGGCTTATAGTCTTTACAGTATCCAGTCTCTTCAGCCTTTTCTTGATATCACGTGGAGCAAGTTTTTTCAATTTCAAAAATATACTTTATTCATTAACAAATCTCATACAGAACATTATTTATATCCATTTTGAGGCAATAAGAGGGTCTAACCACTGGTCAGGAAGACCTCAGATGGTGGTCTTTCCCCGTTGTGCCTTGACAGCAGCTGCCCCAGGCTTTAGTGTATCCCTCAGCACGTAGTCCTGGACCTTGGCATGTGCCAGTCTCCAACACCCATTCAGGGTCAGCTCCTTGCTCTGGAAGACCAAAGATTGCTTTTCACCAAGTTGATGGTCCTCCAAGTGCAGGTGATGTTTTTCCTGGGGAACACACCGTAGAGCACAGAGTCCTGTGCCACAGAGCTGCTTAGGTATGAACCTCGATACAAACCATTGCATCTTCCTCCAGACTTCCTTTGAAAGGCACATTCCAGAAGATGTGCAACAGTCTCTACACTCTGCCTCCTCACAGCCATTTTGAGGGCAGTGTGTGGTGGGCACACAGAGACCAGGAACACATGAAAGATCTGACCAACAGTGCACTTCTCCCGAACAGCCAAATGATGTCTTGGTGCTTGTTGGAAGTTCTGGTGATGGGGCATTCTGCCAAATGACTTTAACAGTCTGCTCAGGCAACAACCCAAAGGGATCCATCCTCTCCTTTTCCCTGAATCTTAAGGGCACTACCTGTTGAGTACTACCTGATGGGCTTGTGGTCAAAGGTTTTATTCTTTGTAAATTTCTCCAAGGGCAGGTGTTAAGGAGTAGTCCAACTACTTGGAGTGTTTCATGGCAGTAGGCCAGTCCCATCCTTCGTAACACCAGGGACAGGTAGAACCTCAATACATAATGACACTAGTGTTTGTGTACCGAGGACCTATGCACAGCTTGATGCAGCTGCACGCAAAGGTGGCCATCAGGATGAGGGCAGTGTTGGATATGTTCTACCCTCCCGTTTTTCCAGTGTTTAGTACATGGTGTCCACGCAAACCCAGTCTACCTTAAACCTCCTCCACATGAAGTGGAAGATGGCTTGGGTGATTGCAATGGCACAGTTTCAGGGAAAGGGCCAGATCTGCACCATGTACAACAACAGAGAGTGCCCCATACCTGATGACCACTTTTTTACCTGCAGTGGACAGGAAGTAGTGCTCCCAAAAGCCCAGTTTCTGCCTCACTCTGGTGATGGCCCAGCTGCTCCGAAACATATTCCCAGCACTTTCAGGTAATCTATGCTGATAGTGAAGAGGATAAATAGACAATAGACAATAGGTGCAGGAGTAGGCCATTCTGCCCTTCGAGCCTGCACCACCATTCAGCGGAAACATGTGTCCTGCCTCCAGAGTGTCCAATCCTTTAATAATCTTATATGTCTCAATTACATCCCCTCTCAGTCTTCTAAACTCAAGAGTTACAAGGCCAGTCGCTCCAGTCTTTCAGTGTAAGGTAATCCCGCCATTCCAGGAATTGACCTCGTGAATCTATGCTGCACTCCCTCAATAGTCAGAATGTCTTTCCTCAAATTTGGAGACCAGAACTGCACGTAGTATTCCAGGTGTGGTCTCACTAGGGCCCTGTACAGCTGCAGAAGAACCTCTACTCAATCCCTCTTGTTATGAAGGCCAGCATGCTATTAGCCTCTTCACTACCTGCTGTACCTACATGCTTACCTTCATTGACTGGTGTACAAGAACACCCAGATCTCTCTGTACTCCCCCTTTACCTAAATTGATTCCATTTAGGTAGTAATCTGCCTTCCTGTTCTTGCCACCAAAGTGGATAACCATACATTTATCCACATTAAACTGCATCTGCCATGCATCTGATCACTCACCTAACTTGCCCAGGTCACCCTGTAATCTCCTAACATCCTCATCACATTTCACCCTGCCACCCAACTTAGCATCATCAGCAAATTTGCTAATGTTATTACTAATATCATCTTCTATATCATTAACATATATTGTAAAAAGCTGCGGTCCTAGTACTGATCCCTGCGGTACCCCACTGGTCACTGCCTGCCATTCCGAAATGGAGCCGTTTATCACTACTCTTTGTTTCCTATCAGTCAACCAACTTTCAATCCAAGTTAGTACTTTGCCCCCAATACGATGCGCCCTAATTTTACTCACTAACCTCCTATGTGGGACTTTATCAAAAGCTTTCTGAAAGTCCAGGTACACTCCCTCGTCCATCTTAGAGTTCAAGGATCAGTCGGTCAGTTCCCAAAGAAAATGGTCTCTCTTTTGCCTTAATTTACCTTGCCATCAGAAGCTAGTTTGAACTGGTCGCAGATGCTCATAGTCTGTGAACTGACAGCGGATCTGAGCAGAAAAAGGCAACATCTTCCACCTGCAGGCCTCCGCTGCCTGGAATAGTCACCCCTCCCAGGCTCACATCCTTCCTGATGGACTATACAACACACAAACAAGGCAGGAGAGAGAGTGGGCAGCCCTGCCTGACTCTGGATCTGATCGGGAAGCTTTCTGATTCCCACATGTTGATTGAGACTGCACTAAGGTTGGTGGTGTAGAGCAGTCAGATCCAACTGCAGATATCCTCCGTAAAGCCGATTTTGGACAGCACATCCCACATGTAAATGTGCTATATCCTGAAAGGCCTTCCCATGGTCCAGGCTGATGAGGCAGGTGTCACATCCCTTGTCCTGCACCTAAGTGATTGTATCCATGAGTATCCGAGGCTGTCAGAGATATGGTCCTGCCTAGTACAGTATGAGTTTGGTCGGGGTGAAACACTGATCCCAGAGCAGAGCTGACCTGGTTGGTGATGACCTCAGTCAGGATTTTACAATTTGCATTCAGCAGTTACATTTGTTGCCAATTTCTGATTGCCTCCCTCTCTCCCTTCCACTTGTAGATGAGGGTGATGATACCCTTCCTCATGGAATCACATACGCTCCCTGCCAGAAACATCGTGAATACTCACTGGTTTCTGTGTTTCATCACCTTCAAACAACTGCCTAACCTGGGAAATTCCACTGTGTAATGTCCTCCTGTCTAATGTTCAAATATTTCCCATCACACTCTGTTGGCCATCACTGGAGCAATTCCATGGTCATGTTACTGCTGTCCCTGATATTCCATGAGCTGTAACTTTGCTGTCAGGTCTGTTGTGTCCCACTGTATCAAATGCCTTTTGGAAATCTGTGTGCATCACATCAATGATATGACCCTCAATAACACCCTCTGTTACCTCATCCAAAGTTCCAGCAAGTTAGTGAAATTAAATTTGCCGTTAACTGGCATTCTATATTAACCTGGACTTGTCTAAGTGACTGTTAATTTCATCCCAAATAAGCATTCCAAAGGTTTACCACCACTAGGATGATGCTGATTGGTCTTTTCAGTTTAGATTAGATTACTTACTTCTGGAGTTTATTCTTACACACTTCCTCGAACAAAGGTTTAACATTTGTAATTATTCAGTCCCCTGTCCTCTGACCTATTGGAAGATTATGCTGGATCCTTTGTAATTTCTATTGTTACCCTATCAGTATCCTTTGATCTACCTCATTCAGTCCTGGTGACTTATATCTCAGTCAAATTGTTCCAAAAAAAAATTCTGTCTTAGTTTTTCTACCAAAGTGTGTAACATATGTACAAATGTAAGAATATGTAGCTTTATATATAACCTTATACTTCATGTGGTGCTCTATTTTCTATGTCTTGCTTACTCACCCAACCCAACTCTATGAGCCTTCGGCGTTCCACAAACAGCCCTTCCCTTCTCACTGACTCCTAACTTTGTATAATCAGCATACTTGGGTGTTACATTCAATCCTTACATGGAACTCATTGCTATCGATTGTACAAAGCTGAGGTTTAAGTACTGTTCTTTATAGAAGTCTGCACAAATTACAATCTGCTTCTTGGTCTAAGATTGAAGGGTTTTGGAACCAGAATTAACGCAAACCATTTTTCCTGTTTCTCAATCTGGGTCATCACTGAACTGCAGTTGAGAGCAATGTCAGATACCTCACAATGTGTACACCCCAGCTTGATATCTGACATTGCACAGAGTTTAATAAAACCACATTTCACCTTGGAAACCTCCTATTACCACACATTCCTTCTCACAACCTCTCATACACCCCTTTCAAACATAGTCCTCCACATTATCACCCCCTCAATCTCCCCAGCCAGATACCATTTATCACTGTCTCAATTTCCCACTGTTAAACTGAAAGTCAGTGTGAGAGGAAAGTGAGAAACCGAATGAGAGAGTGTTGTGTTCAAAGTCTGTAAGAAGATTTGTAGCTCGGGTGCTCGTTGTTGTGGTTCTGCTCGCCGAGCTGAGAATTTGTGTTGCAGACGTTTCGTCCCCTGTCTAGGTGACATCCTCAGTGCTTGGGAGCCTCCTGTGAGGCGCTTCTGTGATCTTTCCTCCGGCATTTATAGTGGTTTGAATCTGCCGCTTCCGGTTGTCAGTTCCAGCTGTCTGCTGCAGTGGTCGGTATATTGGGTCCAGGTCGATGTGCTTATTGATTGAATCTGTTTCAGCTGGAACTGAAAACCGGAAGTGGCAGATTCAAACCACTATAAATGCTGGAGGAAAGATCACAGAAGCACTTCACAGGAGGCTCCCAAGCACTGAGGATGTCACATAGACAGGGGATGAAACATCTTCAACACAAATTCCCAGCTCGGCGAACAGAACCACAACAGAGTGTTGTGTGTGTGTGAGAGAGAGAGACAGAGAAAGGGTGTGCAGGAGAGAGAGGGAAAGTATGAGAGTGTGAGAAGAGACAATGACAATAAGAGAGAGAAATTTCTCAGTTTATTCTAACACTATCCTTTCACCTTTTGAACCTAGAACTGAACTGGGTGGGAGAGGGAAGGTGCACACCTCGACTCGGATAAGGCCATCTGAAGGTCAAATATGACTCAATGCAAGAGGTTGATGAATTACTGCAGTTACATCTTCTCTGATTGATCACACAAATGCATTGTGTGTTGATGCAATTAGTGATGGGAGATTTGCATTTGAGTGTGTTGTTATGTTTGGTACCAAGATCACTTCTGTCATCTCAGGCAGATGTAATAGATCCCATTATAAAAACAGGAGAGCTCCCCTGGACCAATCTTTACTGTGTATCACAGCATGTATGTTGTCTTGATGTATGAGGCTAAACTGTTTTCTTCAGCTCCAACTGAGTACTTAGCACAATACTCAGTGTCCATGTCAACTCTACTTTTTCAGTCAATAAATGTATGCTCAGAGAAACCTGTTTATACTCACCTTCTAAGTCAAGGTGATAAGAGTTGTGCTGGAGGAAGATGCACATGGGTTTAAGAGAAGACTGTTTAATAGGAATGAAACCCCTACACCAAGCCCGGTGTCATACTTTAAGTTTTATGTTTGAGTCAAACTCATATTTGGAAGATTTCTTCAAAGTTTCAATAGTCAACTTATACATCAGGATTTCTGTTTCAATCAAAATCAGTAAAACAAATAATCCAGCATCGCCATATTGCTGGCTGTGGGATCTTGCTGCGCACAAACTGGTTGCCACATTTCTGTTGTTAAGATAATGAACTATACTTTGTAAGTACAATCACTAACTGTGCTGTGTAACATCCTGAATTTTTCTGTCTTTCTGTCGTCTGTACTGTGTGTTGAGTAAATCTTGGTGCTACAACAGTTCAGTTCCAATCTTTGCTATTTTACGAGTAATCCTGAGTGGGATGTTGTAGCTTTAATTGGGATGATTGATGTGTAGATTGAGCAGACAGGAGTTACGTTTCATTGTTCCATGCTGCACAAATGGACTAGTGTCTGCCTTTGATAGTGTACCATTGGCAACTCTTAACTCAAGCATCCTGTTAGGAATATGATCTGTCAGGTTGGAAGTTTAAGACATTTCAAACTTCAGTGATACATCGAAAAACAACAATTCACAGAAAGAGAGCAAACTCACAAAGAACAGAGAGTGACATGAAAACTGGCTGGGTACAGACTACGATGACACAGTTGCTCAGCAGGTTGTCAGCCACTATGCACCTGTATGCACCTCAGGAAAATAGCAGGCATTGTTGGCCCATCCTTTCTATTTCCCAATCTGGTAAAAAGCCTTCTCTTTATTTAAACTATGAATCTTCCGACAGAGGAAGAAACTGCAGAACACTATCGGATAAAATAACAGCTGTCACGACTTGCAGGGATCTGTTTATGTGCAATAAACAGTCCGAAGCCATTGATCTCAGGCTAGTCCTGGGTTATTCTCAATCAGTAATAAGCATGGAGGGAGGCAGTGGGTGTCGTGGCATTGTCATTGAACTAGTAGAGTCCTTAGCTAATACTCAGGGTAGGTTTTGATTCCTTTCATGGCAGAGAGTTAAATTTGAATTCAATGAATAGGAACAGGAGTTGATCATTCAGCCCCTCAACTCTGTTCTGCCATTCAATGGGATTATGGCTGATCTGAGGCCTAACTCCATATCCCTGCCTATGGCCCATATCCCTTGATAGCTTTGCTTAACAAAAATATATCAATCTCAGAGTTAAAATTAATAACTCATCCTGTATGAATTGCTGTTTGTGGACGACAGTTCCAAATCTTTGTGTCGAGAAGTGCTTCCTAACATCTCTCCTGAGCAGTCTGGCTCTAATTCTCAGATTAATCTCCCAAGTTCTAGAATTCCGAACCAGTGGGAATGTCTTTTCCTGTGAAAATCTTGAATACTTCAATCAGATCCTTAACTTTCTAAAGTTCAGGTGCCATTATTATAAACCTATGTTGTATTCCCTCCAAGGCCACTATAATTCTTCCGAAGGTGTGGTGCCCAGAGTTTGGTTGGCATGAACCAGTTTGGGCCAAAGGACCTATCTCTGCGCTATAGGACTTTGTAAGATCTGCTCTGGGTTTTCCAAGTGGGGTCTATCTAGCATATTGTATTATTGTAGCATTATTTTCTGTACCTGGAGTCTTCATTCCTGAGATAACCTGTTGGAGAGTCTATGACTGGCAAGTAGTTTACTTTGAACAGATGAGGAAAGATTTAACAGTTGATCAGAATATCTGCACATTTTGAACTACCTCTTTTCTGGGGTCTTGATTTCCAAGAGATCTGGAGCAGTGTAAATCTGTGGTTGACTGCCAAAGGATGAGTGTGATTACCATTACAAGCTTCTCAAAGAGCACAACACATTTCAAGCACAATTTCAGTCGATTCTATTAACCTTTTCTGAACAAATGTATCAGAAAACTTAGCTTAGATCTACTTGGTCTCTGACTGAGCATGAGAGGGAGAAAACAATGTTAATGTTAAACTTCTGGGTTTGTTAGGCCTGAAGTTAACAGATTAAACCCCACAAGGATGCTACATGTTTCCTGGGTCTTTACATCGCAATAAAAACTCAATCGAGGAAGGGCAGAAAATGAACACAAGCAAAGATCCACTCAACTAATATCGTTAATCAGCAACGCTGTTCTTAAAGAGTATTAGTTCCAATGTTAGGATCTGAGTCTGAAGCAGTCTAGACAACATCTTGCAGGAAGTGTGGGGGTTAGAAACTGGATTGGAATCCAGAGTGGAAGCTAATGTTAACCCATAAAATACCAACCATCCAACCAAGAGATAAGGGAGAATTGTGAAACTATTTCAATAAATCTGGATCTATTCATTGGCAGCAGAAAGCAAAGTGACCACCAACATTGTTGGTTGTTTAAAACTCCAACTAACTTCACTCACGGTCCTTACAAAATCTGCCGCCTCAACCCAGTCTGGCCATAACTTCACTCCATTTCCTCATCAAGTGGCTGAGTAAATCAACTCGCCAGAAACCACAAGCAGTAGCAGAAAGCCCATTAACTTGTCACAGTAACTCGGCGTGAATAATAAATTCGTACTGTCTACATCCTGAAATCAAATGGGAAAATAACATCTTGCCAATGTTAAAAATCTCCCTTGATCTTTGTGATGCGAACAGATCAAATTCAGCTTCATTAAAAACTAAAGCAATATTTTGGACATATTTTATTTTGGCTTTTAATGTGAGCAGATTAAAAAAAACATTGAGAAACAGTACAACAAACCAAAAGTGTAAAAAAATGCCCTCACTATTCATAAACATGTAGAAAATATGTAGCTTTATAGCAAAAGTACAAGAATATCAGTACCACAATCACAAGTGGCAAAGCTTGTGGGATATTTGATGAGCTGCCCAACAATATCTCAGCTATTCTAAATTGTGGCAAAATGTGGACAAGGCACAGTGTGAGACCAAGTTCATCGATCGCATAAAGAGCCTGACCAGCACAGATTGTGGAAAGCAAACATGGAGAAACACCCCCACACCCCCTTTCATATTGAAAACTATCGTCTCAGTTTTACTCTTTCTGGATTTTGTTGGGAACATTATTTCTGGAATCCTTTCCAAAAACCGGTTTGGCTCCCAATGTTTTGAGCTCAGCACAGAGAATGTTACGAAAGAAATGTAAATTATCTTTCCTGCAGGAACAATATGAGTGCCAAGGACAAGAACAGCATTCTAACAGATCGAGCCACGATTAGGGAATAGGGACTGTGGGTGGGCAAGAGAGAGATAGGTTTGTCTCAATGCTGCTGATTTATTTGATGCTGTTTTACACAGGGATTAATGATGAGATTACCCATCTGGAAAGTCATCACTTTGTTCCTTATTCTGGTCTGCTAGTTAGATAAAAGTGATAATATTAAGTTTAGGATTGGTTGTGGTGGTATAAATATATGGTCATCTTTGAATAGGGGAAACAGAGGGAAGTTGGCTGATGAAAGTTCAGCAGCCTCTGAGGCAAGGTCATGTATTTAACTGTTGGACCCATGGTTCATTATGGAAATCCTGACCCCCATTCATCTTTGCAAATTGACTTGCTTTGAGAAGCCAAGGTGAAAATGCAAGATCTAACGTCTAGATTCACTGTTTGAAAAGAGGAGAAAAGAAGATGAAGAAGCAGAAGGTCAGGAAGGAGCAAGCTTAATTGGTCAGAATCTCAAGATGGACTCAATATGGATTGGAGGGACAAGGAATGGTATCATTTTACAACATCATGCTGTTTTGTAGAAGCTGCCCCATTACACATCATAGGAAGATGAGCACTGAGTCAGAGAGAGAGTGTGATTAGAAGCAGGTGGGATTTAAAAAAAAGGTGTCAAAAGAGCATAGAGATGTTCACACTTTTGAATCAAGTTCCAGGATCCATTCTCAGTGATTAGAACTGGGGGAAATGTCAGGTCAGGTTATTTTAACGAGGATTAATCTCAAAAGCCAATCAGATTATGGCAAACTTTACCATCTCTGCAAGACCAGTGTTTCAGTGATCTCTCTGTGAGAGGCTGATGAACTACTGCCAAATCACGTTTCTACCTGATGCTTACTTTGCACGACCTGATGCTGTTGGATGTTTAACATCCCTTGGGCTAGAAGGAGGAAATCAGTGCAGTCTCCCACACCTCATCACCATCCAGTGTACACCACGGCCTATTGGGTCATTCATCATGGTGCGCCTTTCACTGCTGATTAGCTTATCACCTTCACTGTCTCAGAGTGAATGAGAGGCAGAGTGAAGGATTGTTGTGGTGCTGGGTACAGCAGGACAGCACAGGAGGGAAGGAGATTTGCAGGTGGGGTTCTTTCGGTTTATCTCCCTGTTAAATTTTACAGTTACTCAGTCAGAAAAATTATTATTCTGAGGGGTAGGATCTTCTCAGGGATAAGGCAACACAGTGACTGGCAACATTTTATAAAATCAGACTAGTAGGTATTTCAAATGACACCTGGAGCTTTAGAAATATGTGCTTTTGTGATTGAGAAAGTCATCCCAAATTCCTCACTACGTGAGGGAATGGGACTGAATCTTCCAACCATTTGATTGAAGCTCAACAGATCCTGCTTAAAGATTTGGGAAGAGAGCCTGAATGGCACAATTTCAGGGATGTCCATCAAATTTCATGGGGCTGGGCATTTATTACATTCCTTCCCTGGTGTTGTCCAATATCAATTAAATAGCAATTAAATAAATACCTTCCACCCTCTTATTCTACAACACTCCCCTTGTCTGATAAACATGGAATTGATTGCTAGTCTGAATCTTTGGTTTCACAGGCCTGCTCTCCTCATGCTCTCCGCTCCACTGGGACACAGTAGTTGGGTTGCCGTGACAACACGTAACCCCGTAAGCAGATACAGCGGTAAGAACCATCGGTGTTTGCACACTTCGCATTTCTACACAGTGTCTTCGGGTCATCCACCTCATCACATTCGTTTATATCTATGACCGATAGACAAAGTTTTAGTCTGGAGCAAGGGAAACACAGGAAATACAGCATTCGAAATGCACCCTCCCCATCCAAGACACCTCCCCCAACAACCCTCCCAGACCACCCAGCCAACACTCCCCACACAAGCCACCCACTCCACCCCACTGCAACACCTCACCACACAGCCATTCTAGACCACACATCCCAGACAGCCCCTACCTACAAACCCCACAGACCACACCTCTAACCCCACCCAGATGCCCCACCCCAGACCACCCCACACACTGGCTCAGTGGCTAGCAGGGAATGTTGTTGAAGGGAGGGGGAGAATCCAGTCCCTTGTTGGTTCTGTGCCAGAGCGAGGGAATATTCCATGTGAATCTGGCTCTGAACTGTCTCCTCCGCCTCACTCCTCTAGATCAGGCATTCCTGTCCTCACAGTCTCTATAACTATACCAAACCCATGCCTCAAATTTACCTTGCCTCCCCCAATGTCACAACCCAGTACCACATCAGCCCCCATCCTGAATAAGATTTCTGCCCCTTACTCATTCCAATAGACCCCCTCCCCCAGTGTCAACACTCTCACATTTCTGGATGTAAGTTAGCTTGCTGACCTGGAAGGTTTGTTTTCAGACGTTTCGTCACCATGACCAGGTAACATCATCAGTGAGAGTCTCCGGGTGAAGCGCTGGAGGTATATCCCGCTTCTCTAATTATAGGTCTTGGTTTCTTAAAGTGGGGGATGTAATTTCCATTTTTTTTAATGGAAGGTAGATGGGGTCTAAATCTGGTTAGAATGCCATGCCTCTAGGACTTCTCATCTGTGTCTTTTTTTGCCTGTCCTAGAATGTATGTTATATCAAAATTAGGGAAGAGCTGGGAAATGTGGATTGAACACAGCTATTTGAAGGGAAGTCCACATTTGAGATGTGGAAGGCTTTCAAAGATAGGTTAAAGATAGTGCAGGATAGGCATGTGAACCATGGAAGCCAAGAGGAAAAGGGAAGTGTACATAAGATCTAGGCAGCTAAGAATAAAACGGGCCCTGGAGGAATATCGGAAGAGTAGGACAAGTCTTAAACAAGGAATCAAGCGGGCTAAAAGGGGTCATGAAATAGCTTTAGCAAGCAGAATTAAGGAGAATCCCAAAGCCTTTTATTCATATATAAGGAGCAAGCGGGTAACTAGAGAAAGGATTGGTCTACTAAAAGGTAATGAAGGAAGGCTGTGTGCTGAACCTGAGAGAATGGGTGAGATTCTGAATGATTACCTTGCATCAGTGTTCACTGAGGAGAGAGACATGATGAATCTTGAGATTATAGATAGAAGTTTAATTAGTCTGGATCATGTTGGCATAAGTAGGGAAGATGTGTCAGGTAGGCTAGAGGTTATTAAGGTGGACAAATCCCCAGGTCATGCTTTCACAGTGAGAGGTGGAAAGTTTAAGGGGGATACACGCGGCAAGTACTTCACACAGAGGGTGGTGGGCATCTGGAACGCGTTGCCAGCAGAGGTGGTAGAGGCACCTTGACAGATGCATGAGTAGGTGGGGAGCAGAGGGATACAGATGCTTAGGAATTGACCAACAGGTTTAGACAGTACATTTGGATTAGCTCAGACTTGGAGGGCTGAAGGGCCTATTCCTGGGCTGTAAATTTTCTTTGTTCTTTGTTCTATGTATGTGTTGTCCCAGTCAAAGTAGTGTCCTTCTTTGTCTGTATTTATGGAAGCTAGTGATAGTAAGTTGTGTCTTTTGGTGGTCAGGTGGTGTTCATGTATCCTGTTGGGAAGTTTCCTGCTAGTTTGTCCAATATAATCTACATCAAAGACATATGAGAAATGACTTCCAGACTACTCAGACACCTTGGCATCATGGTAGCCCACAAACCTACTAACACACTTCAACAGTGACTAATGAACCTGTAGGATCCATTAGATACCTGCCAGCAAAACTAATGTAATTTACAAAATAACTTACAAGAACTGTAAAAAAGAAGAAACATACAAACTAGCAGGAAACTTGCCACCAGGACACATGAACACCAACAAGTTACCAAAAGACATGACGCACTTTAACTAGTTTCTATTAATACAGACAAAGAAGGACACTTTCTCTGAGACAACACACACATCCTGGGACAGGTGAAACAAAGACATGCAGGAGAATTCTTAAAGACATGGCATTCTAACCAGAACTCCATCAATAAACACATCGACTTAGATTCTATCTACCTTCCCTTGAAAACAGGAACCAAAAATGATATCACCCACCTTAAGGAACCAAGACCTATAAATAGAAAGGTGGGACACACCACCAGCGCTTCACTGGAGACTCACTGATGATGTTACCTAGTCATGGTGACGAACCATCTGAAAACAAACTTTCAAGCTCAGTGAGTTAACATACATCCATATCATCAACCTGAGCTACAATTCTTCTCAAAAATCGCTAAGTCTCACGTTTCTTTCTGTACCCTGTGTCCATAACCCCCCCAGTATACCCAGGACCATATCCCTTCCATGGTACCTGTGCTTATATCTGCCCACAACCACCCTACCCCATGTCCATATCCTCTCCAGTGCACCTGGGGCCCATATCCCAACCCACAGTACCCAGGGACCATAATCTCCCTACTGTATCCAGGACTATAATGCTCACAGTGTGCCCATTATACCTCCACCCCGTGTTGGGCCCATATTCCCCCACCAGACACAGGCCCCGGAGCTCATACCGACACACGCCATTTTGGTCATGTCGAGTTGATAACCATCATCACAATGACAGGTGAACCCTTCAGGGACACGGATACATTTCCCATTCACACAGCCAGTCAGGATCCCACATTCCTCAGCTTGCAGACCCTCATAACGCTGGAACTGGTCTGAGAATCAAGATGGACAACGTTAGTGTGTACATTATTATCTGGTTTCCACAGTTCCTTATTTAATTTCAGTAAATTATTAAAGCTGTCCTGCGTTTGTCAATGACGTGAATTTCCTGAACCTTCATCCAGCTCAGTGCCGGCTGCAGCTGGAAGCAAAGAGCTTACCACAGAAATACAAACTGTAAGTGGTCGGACTGTGATAGTCTGAACACATTGTGAAAAATCCTGACCCAGGGATAAGCATGAGATTGTGTCCAATGGCAGAGGAGAGACTGAGAGGAGGACAAGGCAGTGGTAAAAGGAAAGGAGGGCAAGAAATGGGGTGAGGGTGGGGGAGAGTAATGGGAATGAGGAGGGTATTGGGGGGGAGTGAGACTGAAAGGGGATTGAGGGTGGATGGAGGGGAGATGAAGGGATTGAGAAGGAGATAGAGGAGTGGAGTGGGGACTAGTAGTGTTTAGTTGCAGAAATGAGGTACGTGAAAATATTTAAGGAGAGATGAGGTGAGGGAGCGTGCATATAGGTCAGTGTCAGTGACTGGAGACATTACTTACTGTCATATTCTTCATTGCTGCTGACAAGGAGAGGGAGGTTGGGAGACTGGAATTCTGGAGCAGCTTGGACAGGTTCCCGGGGCTGGTAGTGATGCCAGGGCTGGGCAGACTCTGAGTCAGTGACACTTGTGTGGATGCTTCGGGTGTTGTAGCCCTGTCCCAACTGCCTGCTTCGGGGCTGGTAGCGACGTCGGCTGGATGAGCTCTGCCCCCTGTAGGCCGTCCCAGAGCGCAGCTGGCGGGAGTCGTACGGTGGGCGCCTAGGCAGGGAATCCCGTGGCAGGAACGGCTCACGGTTTGGAAGTCTGTAATCGCTCCCATCTCCAATCTGGGGTGGAATGGGGACATACTCTCGTGGGCGATAACGACTGAGGGAATCTGGAGGGAATTCAGGCCCAATTGGCAGCTCATAGTTTTCATATTCCAGCCCTTGAGAAAAGCCCTCATCTTCACTCAGAGGTACACTCAGGTAATTACACAACTCATTGTGATACTCTGTGGAGAGAGAGAGAGAGAGAGAGTTTAGTGTCCGAAACTCAATCATTCATCATTCTCACATTCAGGCATCTCATCCTCTCCAAAAGCTGACCCTCACTTTGCTAGGGTCATAGGACACATGTCCATAGTCGGGGTCAGGGTCAGGGGTCAGAGTTACCTGAGTTCCTGTCAGGGCAGAGGGCGCAGTCCATTCCCCAGGCTTCTCCATAGCGGCAACAACATTCTGTGTATGTGGTCTGTCTCTCCAGGAAAGGTCGCTTACACAACAGGTTAACAGTCACCTCCTGCCAACAGAGAGCCATGTGCACATCTGTGAGGGTGGAGGGATGGGAGGGACAAGGGGGAGGGAGGTAGAGGGAGAAGGAGAGAAGATGAGGGAGAGGTAGTGAAAGAGGGAGAGGAAAGGGTGTGGTGGGAAAGGGGGTTAAGAGGGAGGGAAAAGGGGGAGTTGGGAGGAAAGGGGGAGAGGGAGACGAAAGGGGGAGAGGGAGAGGAAAGGGGGAGTAGAGTAGGAAAGGGGGAGTGGGAGAGGAAAGGGGGAGTGGGAGAGGAAAGGGGGAGTGGGAGAGGAAAGGGGGAGTAGAGTAGGAAAGGGGGAGTAGAGTAGGAAAGGGGGAGTGGGAGAGGAAAGGGGGAGTGGGAGAGGAAAGGGGGAGAGGGAGAGGAAAGGGGGAGTGGGGGAGGAAAGAGGAAGTGGGGGAGGAAAGGGTGAGTGGGAGAGGAAAAGGGGGAGTGGGAGAGGAAAGAGAGAATGGGAGAGGAAAGGAGGAGTAGGAGAGGAAAGGGGGAGTAGGAGAGGAAAGGGGGAGTGGGGGAAGAAAGGAGGAGTGGTAGAGAAAAGGGGGAGTAGGGGAGGAAAGGGGGAGTGGGAGAGGAAAGGGGGAGTAGGGGAGGAAAGGGGGAGTAGGGGAGGAAAGGGGGATTGGGAGAGGAAAGGGGGAGTAGGGGAGGAAAGGGGGAGTAGGAGAGGAAAGGGGGAGTGGGGGAGGAAAGGGGGAATGGGAGAGGAAAGGGGGAGTAGGGGAGGAAAGGGGGAGAGGGAGAGGAAAGGGGGAGTGGGGGAGGAAAGGGGGAGTGGGGGAGGAAAGGGGGAGTGGGAGAGGAAAGGGGGAGTAGGGGAGGAAAGGGGGATTGGGAGAGGAAAGGGGGAGTAGGGGAGGAAAGGGGGAGTAGGAGAGGAAAGGGGGAGTGGGGGAGGAAAGGGGGAATGGGAGAGGAAAGGGGGAGTAGGAGAGGAAAGGGGGAGAGGGAGAGGAAAGGGGGAGTGGGGGAGGAAAGGGGGAGTGGGAGAGGAAAGGGGGAGTGGGAGAGGAAAGGGGGAGTGGGAGAGGAAAGGGGGAGTGGGGGAAGAAAGCAGGAGTGGGAGAGAAAAGGGGGATTGGGAGAGGAAAGGGGGAGTAGGGGAGGAAAGTGGGAGTGGGGGAGGAAAGGGGGAGTAGGGGAGGAAAGGGGGAATGGGGAGGAAAGGGGGAGAGGGGAGGAAAGGGGTAGTGGGAGAGGAAAGGGGGAGTGGGGGAGGAAAGGGGGAATGGGAGCGGAAAGGGGGAGTGGGGGAGGAAAGGGGTAGTGGGAGAGGAAAGGGGGAGTGGGGGAGGAAAGGGGGAATGGGAGAGGAAAGGGGGAGTAGGAGAGGAAAGGGGGAGAGGGAGAGGAAAGGGGGAGAGGGAGAGGAAAGGGGGAGAGAGGAAAGGGGGAGTGGGGGAGGAAAGGGGGAGTGGGAGAGGAAAAGGGGGAGTGGGAGAGGAAAGGGAGAATGGGAGAGGAAAGGGGGAGTAGGAGAGGAAAGGGGAAGTGGGGAAAGAAAGGAGGAGTGGAAGAGAAAAGGGGGAGTAGGGGAGGAAAGGGGGAGTAGAAGAGGAAAGGGGGAGTAGGGGAGGAAAGGGGGAGTAGGGGAGGAAAGGGGGAGTAGGGGAGGAAAGGGGGAGTGGGGGAGGAAAGGGGGAATGGGAGAGGAAAGGGGGAGTAGGAGAGGAAAGGGGGAGAGGGAGAGGAAAGGGGGAGTGGGGGAGGAAAGGGGGAGTGGGAGAGAAAAGGGGGAGTAGGGGAGGATAGGGGGAGTAGGAGAGGAAAGTGGGAGTGGGGGAGGAAAGGGGGAGTGGGGGAGGAAAGGGGGATTGGGAGAGGAAAGGGGGAGTAGGGGAGGAAAGGGGGAGTAGGAGAGGAAAGGGGGAATAGGGGAGGAAAGGGGGAGAGGGGAGGAAAGGGGTAGTGGGAGAGGAAAGGGGGAGTAGGAGAGGAAAGGGGGAGTAGGAGAGGAAAGGGGGAATGGGAGAGGAAAGGGGGAGTAGGAGAGGAAAGGGGGAGTAGGGGAGGAAAGGGGGAGTAGGAGAGGAAAGGGGGAATAGGGGAGGAAAGGGGGAGTAGGAGAGGAAAGGGGGAATAGGGGAGGAAAGGGGGAGTGGGGGAGGAAAGGGGGAATGGGAGAGGAAAGGGGGAGTAGGAGAGGAAAGGGGGAGTAGGAGAGGAAAGGGGGAGTAGGGGAGGAAAGTGGGAGTGGGAGAGGAAAGTGGGAGTGGGGGAGGAAAGGGGGAGTGGGGGGGGGAAGGGGGATTGGGAGAGGAAAGGGGGAGTGGGGGAGGAAAGGGGGAGTGGGAGAGGAAAGGGGGAGTAGGGGAGGAAAGGGGGAGTGGGGGAGGAAAGGGGGAGTAGGGGAGGAAAGGGGGAGTAGGGTAGGAAAGTGGGAGTGGGAGAGGAAAGTGGGAGTGGGGGAGGAAAGGGGGAGTGGGGGGGGAAGGGGGATTGGGAGAGGAAAGGGGGAGTGGGGGAGGAAAGGGAGGAAAGGGGGAGTGGGAGAGGAAAGGGGGAGTAGGGGAGGAAAGGGGGAGTAGGGGAGGAAAGGGGGAGTGGGAGAGGAAAGAGGGAGTAGGGTCGGAAAGGGGGAGTGGGGGAGGAAAGGGGGAGTGGGAGAGGAAAAGGGGGAGTGGGAGAGGAAAGGGAGAATGGGAGAGGAAAGGGGGAGTAGGAGAGGAAAGGGGAAGTGGGGAAAGAAAGGAGGAGTGGGAGAGAAAAGGGGGAGTAGGGGAGGAAAGGGGGAGTAGAAGAGGAAAGGGGGAGTAGGGGAGGAAAGGGGGAGTAGGGGAGGAAAGGGGGAGTGGGGGAGGAAAGGGGGAATGGGAGAGGAAAGGGGGAGTAGGAGAGGAAAGGGGGAGAGGGAGAGGAAAGGGGGAGTGGGGGAGGAAAGGGGGAGTGGGAGAGGAAAGGGGGAGTGGGGGAAGAAAGGAGGAGTGGGAGAGAAAAGGGGGAGTAGGGGAGGATAGGGGGAGTAGGAGAGGAAAGTGGGAGTGGGGGAGGAAAGGGGGAGTGGGGGGGTAAGGGGGATTGGGAGAGGAAAGGGGGAGTAGGGGAGGAAAGGGGGAGTAGGAGAGGAAAGGGGGAATAGGGGAGGAAAGGGGGAGAGGGGAGGAAAGGGGTAGTGGGAGAGGAAAGGGGGAGTAGGAGAGGAAAGGGGGAGTGGGGGAGGAAAGGGGGAATGGGAGAGGAAAGGGGGAGTAGGAGAGGAAAGGGGGAGTAGGGGAGGAAAGGGGGAGTAGGAGAGGAAAGGGGGAATAGGGGAGGAAAGGGGGAATAGGGGAGGAAAGGGGGAGAGGGGAGGAAAGGGGTAGTGGGAGAGGAAAGGGGGAGTAGGGGAGGAAAGGGGGAGTGGGGGAGGAAAGGGGGAATGGGAGAGGAAAGGGGGAGTAGGAGAGGAAAGGGGGAGTAGGGGAGGAAAGGGGGAGTAGGGGAGGAAAGGGGGAGTAGGGGAGGAAAGGGGGAGTGGGAGAGGAAAGTGGGAGTGGGGGAGGAAAGGGGGAGTGGGGGGGGAAGGGGGATTGGGAGAGGAAAGGGGGAGTGGGGGAGGAAAGGGGGAGTAGGGGAGGAAAGGGGGAGTGGGAGAGGAAAGGGGGAGGAAAGGGAGAGTAGGGGAGGAAAGGGGGAGAGGGAGAGGAAAGAAGGAGAGCGATGGAAAAAGGGGAGTGGGGAGGAAAGGGGAGAGGGAGGTAAAAGGAGGAGTGGGGGAGGAAAGGGGGCGTGGGAGGGAGAGAGAAGAGAGTCAGAGGGGTAGAAGAGGAAGAGTGAGAGAAGGTGGATATGAGGGAGGGGGAGGGGAGGGTAAGGGAGTGAGTGCCATGAGGGAGTGGGGGTTCAAGGGAGTTGGGGAGGGGGCGAGGAAGAATGGTCAGAAGGACAGAACAGAACAATTAAAATTGTAAAGCATGAATCTAATTTGCTGTTCCCTTGTGGATTGTGCTCAGTGATCTGGTCTGTGAATCTGTGAGCCCAAGTTCCAAACCACCACATGGGATTTATGGAATCTGGGAATTTCAATCTGCAGTAAGTGACCCCTGTGTCCTTCAGACTGATCCAGCTGTGATTCCAGTCTCAAACCTCCCTGATTACAATCACAGAACCCCACTCCCACAATGACCCAGTGCCACTCGGAGGCTTTGATGGGCATGATGTTGGGAGTCCATCGTCCTCAAACCCAGGAGGTGGGGGCGTGGGGGGGATCTTGGAGGTTGAGTTCCAGGGAATGGAGCCCCAATCCTGCCCCTTCTACCTTGATGAGGGAGAGGGATCATAGTCTACAGTATCTGGGGAATCATAACGAGCATCTGGTTCAGGGACAGATCGAGAGGGTTCATTATCAGCATTTGGATCAATGATGCTCCGAACTGATATCCAGATCAAGGGGTTTCAGTATCAGCATCGGATCAAGGGAGTCCTGTGCCAGCCCCCAGATGAATAGGACTGTATTCAGGGTGGAATCCCTGATGTTTCTGTCTCCCATACATAGGCTAACACCAGTGCAAATTTGGCCACTTACCAAACTGCTCACTGCTGTTTGAGATGCACCGCCGAAGTGTCACATCGAGAATGAGAGGAGGTTGACATGAACAGTAATAGGATCCAATTGTGTTCACACATTCGCCGTTATCACAGGCTGTCTCTTCCTCACACTCATCATTATCTGTCAGGGTACAGGGGAGACAGGCACGTTGAATCTAGGACAAGCTGTAGGAGAAGCTGCTTCCCCATTCTGTGTAGGTACACTTCTGAGCTACAAGACTTGGGGGAATACAGTCCAGCACAGAGCCAATTGGCTTCTCAGTAACACACTCTGTCTGTCTTTCAGTCAAGTGACTGCAACTCCAAATTCTACTTCAACACCCCCTCCCCACCCACCATCCCCTCCTCTCATTCCAGCACCACACCCTGTACCCAAATCACTGAGGGAACATGGATTGGCATCAGGACAATCACAAGATGCTGTGTGGCTGGCTCTTCAAATTTATGATGGCACGGGGTCAGGTCAATCAACGATGATCCATGGAATTCTCAAACTGTCTGGCCAACAACTCCTCAAATTTATGGTTAGTGAAGGTCCTGAGGCACAAATTTTCACAAATCAGGAAACTCTTTTTGAATAAGACAATTTGGGAAAAGCAATTGTGCAATAGAGAAGAAATGGGGAAATACAATTTGAAGAGAAGCAGGGAAATACAATTTGAGTGGTTGGTTTGCTTGCAGGGGAAGTACACATTGGTCAGAATCAAGGACCAGGGCATAGATCATAAGCTGGAAGACAGACATCCTACATGCCATGTCTCTCCTGACGTCTGTCTATCTTTCCTCTCCCCGACACTCAGCTCTAGTCCTCTCTTGGACACCAAACTGCTTCCTGCATCCTTAAACCAACACTCACCAATGCACTCCAGCCGGATGGAGTGATAATAATAGCCGGTTGGACAGTAACAGGAATAACCAGGAACTGTGTTCACACAGACGCCATTCTTACAGACCTCAGACCCAAACAACGAACATTCATCAGCATCTGTGAGCAAGGGAACCAAATGAACAGACAGTTAAAGGATTACGGCAAACTCAGTAACACTTTACTCAGCACGGTAAAGGTCACTCACTACGTAGCTGTACAGAATCAGAGTTTATTCAGCAGGGTCAGGATCACTCACTGTGGAACTGTACAGGCTCAGAGTTTATTCAGCAGGGTAAAGATCATTCGCTGTATAACTGTACAGAATCAGGGTCACTCACTGTGGAACTGCACAGGGTCAAGGTCACTGTGTAATTGTACAGGGTCAGAGTTTATTCAGCAGGGTCAGAGTCACTCACTATGTAACTGTACAGGATCAGGGTCACTCACTGTGGAACTGCACAGGGTCAAGGTCACTGTGTAATTGTACAGGGTCAGAGTTTATTCAGCAGGGTCAAGGTCACTCACTGTGTAACTGTACAGAGTCAGTGTTTAGTCAGCAGGGTAAGGGTTACTGTACAGGGTCAGGGTTTATTCAGCAGGGTAAAAGTCACTCACTGTGTAACTGTACAGGATCAGAATTTATTCAAGAGGGTCAGGGTCACTCACTGTGTAACTGTACAGGATCAGAATTTATTCAAGAGGGTCAGGGTCACTCACTGTGTAACTGTACAGGGTCAGAGTTTATTCAGCAGGGTAAGGGTCACCCACAATGTAACTGTACAGGATCAGTGTCACTCACTGTAATTGTATAGAGTCAGTGTTTATTCAGCAGGGTAAGGGTCACTCATTGTGTAACTGTACAGGGTCAGGGTTTATTCAGCAGGGTAAGGGTCACTCACTGTGGAACTATACAGAAGTCAGAGTTTATTCAGCAGGGTAAGGGTCACTCACTGTGTAGCTGTACAGGATCAGGGTCACTCACTGTGTAATTGTACAAGGTCAGAGTTTATTCAGCAGGGTAAGGGTCACTCACTGTGTAGCTGTACAGGATCAGAGTCACTCACTGTGTAGCTGTACAGGATCAGGGTCACTCACTGTGTAATTGTACAAGGTCAGAGTTTATTCAGCAGGGTAAGGGTCACTCACTGTGTAACTGTACAGGATCAGAATTTATTCAAGAGGGTCAGGGTCACTCACTGTGTAACTGTACAGGATCAGAATTTATTCAAGAGGGTCAGGGTCACTCACTGTGTAACTGTACAGGGTCAGAGTTTATTCAGCAGGGTAAGGGTCACCCACAATGTAACTGTACAGGATCAGTGTCACTCACTGTAATTGTATAGAGTCAGTATTTATTCAGCAGGGTAAGGGTCACTCATTGTGTAACTGTACAGGGTCAGGGTTTATTCAGCAGGGTAAGGGTCACTCACTGTGGAACTATACAGAAGTCAGAGTTTATTCAGCAGGGTAAGGGTCACTCACTGTGTAGCTGTACAGGATCAGGGTCACTCACTGTGTAATTGTACAAGGTCAGAGTTTATTCAGCAGGGTAAGGGTCACTCACTGTGTAGCTGTACAGGATCAGAGTCACTCACTGTGTAGCTGTACAGGATCAGGGTCACTCACTGTGTAATTGTACAAGGTCAGAGTTTATTCAGCAGGGTAAGGGTCACTCACTGTGTAGCTGTACAGGATCAGAGTCACTCACTGTGTAGCTGTACAGGATCAGGGTCACTCACTGTGTAATTGTACAAGGTCAGAGTTTATTCAGCAGGGTAAGGGTCACTCACTGTGTAGCTGTACAGGATCAGAGTCACTCACTGTGTAGCTGTACAGGATCAGGGTCACTCACTGTGTAATTGTACAGGGTCAGAGTTTATTCAGCAGGGTAAGGGTCACTCACTGTGTAGCTGTACAGGATCAGAGTCACTCACTGTGTAGCTGTACAGGGTCGGTGTTTATTCAGTAGGGTAAGGGTCACTCACTGTGGAACTATACAGAATCAGTGTTTATTCAGCAGGATAAGGGTCACTCACTGTGTAGCTGTACAGGATCAGGGTCACTCACTGTGTAATTGTACACGATCAGGATCACTCACTGTGTAATTGTACAGAGTTGGTGCTTATTCAGCAGGGTAAAGGTCACTCACTGTGTAATTGTATACGATCAGGATCACTCACTGTGTAATTGTACAGAGTTGGTGCTTATTCAGCAGGGTAAAGATCACTCACTATGTAATTGTACAGGGTCAGAGATTATTCAAGGGGGTTAAGGTCACTGTTAATTCAGCAGAGTAAGGATCACTCACTGCAGAACTGTACAGGATCAGGGTCACTCACTGTGTAATTGTACAGATTCAGTGTTAATTCAGCAGGGTCAGGGTCACTCACTATGTAACTGTACAGGATCAGGGTCACTCACTGTGTAACTGTACAGGGTCAGGGCCACTCACTGTATAATTGTAGAGAGTCAGGGTCTCGCACTGTGCAACGTCAGTGCTTATTCAGCAGTGTACGCATCATTCACTGTGTAAATGTTCAGGATCAGTGTTTATTCGAGGTAAATGACACTCACTGTGTAACCCCATCCAAAGTTATTACTACAATCAGGAAATGAAACTGTACAATGAATTCTGGGTAATCCAAGATGGAGGTGGAGAAGATCAGAGAATCGTCATAGAATCCCTAAAATGTGGAAACAGACGCTTCAAGTCCACACTGACCCCTCCGAAGACTAACCGGCCCAGACCCATTCCCCCTACCCTATATTTACCCTTGACTAATGCACCGAACCTACACGCCCCTGAACACATGGGCAAGTTAGCATGGCCAAAGTACCTAACTTGCACATTTTTGGATTGTGGGAGGAAACCGGAAAACCCAGAGAAAACCCACACAGACACAAGGAAAACATGCAAACTCCACATTGACAGTCATTCGTGGCTGGAATCGAACGTGGGTACTTGGTGCTGTGAGGCAACAGTGCTACCCACTGAACCACCATACCACCCCATGGAGGATGGGAAGAAATTGTGGCTGTAAGAACTGCTCCTTTTTTGAGGCATTTTTCACTGTTGGAGCTGATTTCCTCAAACTCTAGGAGCAGTAATTAGTGTTTTGTAAGCAGTTGCATTGTTTTGGAAGTTGGGCAAAAAATATGATCAAAACAACGGTACTTTTAAAAGGAGGGAGACAGACAAAGGCTGTGACCACATGAGGAGCGAATCAAATAGAGAAATAAACCTGCACTGCTGTTTGACCCTGCCATGCATCTGCACAGCTGACTGTTCTGCTGCTTTGTTTCAACTATCTCTGGACATCAAAGTTGTCTAAGAAAAATTAACAAACAGCAAGATTCACAGCTGACCTTGGAGAAATCTGTGTGGGAGAGTTCACAGCAGGGGAGCAGCTAAGTGGCTTTTTTAAAAGTGTAACCTTACTGTTTTCTTTTTTGTAAATTTACAGTAGTGAGAAGAGTGAGTTCTTTTCTCGATTTTATGTTTTATTGAGATCTGTGTCTTGATTATCTGAAAATATAAAACATAGATACTAAGTTAGCCTGGAGCAGTATTTTTAGAGCAGTAAGACTATGCTATTTTCTGAGTCTGTAGATTGTTAAGGTGCAGAGATGGCCTTTAGTAGAGTGATGTGCCTTTCCTGTTGGATGTGGGAGTTGAGGGAGAGTTTCCATGTGACTGATGATTATGTCTGCAGGAAGTGTGTTTGGTTGCAGATCCGATCAAATCACATAGATCGGTTGGAGTGACAGTTAGAGGCAATGAAGAATTTACGAGAGCTAGAGGATGTGATGGATGGCAGTTATAGGAAGGGAGATAAACTGAAGATACAGTCAAGTAGATGGTGATCCCCAGGAAAGGTAGGAGAGGGAAGTAGGGAATGCAGGAGTCTTCTTTGACTAGTCCCATCTCAAACAGGTAGGCCCATTTGGAAAATATAGGAGATAATGACTCTCAGGAAAATGTAGCGTGAACAGCTAGGTTTCTGGTATCAAGACTGGCTCTGATGTAACGAAGGGTATGTCAGGTTCCAAACAATCGATTGTAATAGGGGACTCTCTAGTCAGAGGCACAGACAGACATTTCTGCTGCCGACAGTGAGACATCAGAATGGTGTGTTGCCTCCCTGGTGCCAGGATCAAGGATATCTCAGAGAGGGTGCAGAATGTTTGAAAGGATATTGGAGCAGGAGGGAGAAGATCCAGTTGTTGTGGTCCACGTTGGCACTAACACCATAGGCAAGGCGAGGAAGGAGGACCTGTTTAGGGAGTATCAAGCACTAGGAAGGAAATTGAAGAACAGATCCTCGAGGGACATATCTCTGGATTACTTCCTGAGCCATGTGCTAACTGGCAGAGGGATAAGAAAGTTAGGGATGTAAACATGTGGCCAAGAGATTGGTATGGGAAAGAGGGATTCCATTTTATGGAACATTGGCATCAGTTTGGAACCGGAGTGATCTGTACCGATGAGACGGTCTCCACCTGAACTGATCTGGAACCAGTGTTCTGACAAAAAGGATAAATAGGATGGTCACTAGGACTATAAACTTCTGAGTCAACGGGGGAAGAGAAAGGGAAAGCAACAGGGAGTATGGAGTCAAGTAGAAAGATAAGCAGCCGGTTAGCATGTGTGCAGGTTTAAGTTCAAGGCAGACTTGGAATGAAGCAAAAAGGAAGGATAACTTAGGACATATTACTAGGGATGTTGGAAATCATGAGGGTAAGAAAATTAGCATTAAGAAGCTGTACCTGAATGCTCGTAGTATTTGTAATAAAGTAGATGAATTAATGACACAAATCATTGTGAATGATTATGATGTGGTAGGCATCACAGAGACGTGGTTGCAGGGGGTTCAGGGCTGGCAGTTAAACATCCAACAACATACAACTTATCAAAAAGACAGGGAGGTCAGCGGGGGTGGGGGGGGGGGTGGCTTGTTAGTTAGGAATGAAATTAAATCTATAGCACTGAATGACGCAGGGTCAGATGATGTGGAGTCTGTGTGGGTGGAGTTGAGGAACCACAAAGGCAAAAAAACCATAATGGGAGCTATGTACAGACCTCCCAGCAGTGGTCAGGAGCAGAGACGCAAGATGTACCAGGAATATAGATAGGGCATGTCAGAAAGGTAAGGTCACGGTGATCATGGGAGACTTCAATATGCAAATGGACTGGGTGAATAATGTTGCCAGTGATTCCGAAGAAAGGGAATTCATGGAATGCTTACAGGATGGCTTTTAGGAACAGCTTGTGATGGAGCCCACAAGACAGCAGGCTATTCTGCACTTAGTGCTATGTAACGAGCGAGACTTTATAAAAGACCTTAAAGTAAGGGAACACTTAGGAGGCAGCAATCATAATATGGTAGAGCTCAGTCTGTAGTTTGAGAGAAGGCAAAATCGGATGAAATGGTGTTACAGTTAAATAAAGATAATTACAAGGGCATGAGAGAGGAACTGATAAAAATTGACTGGAAGCAGAGCATAGTGGGGAAGACAGTAGAGCAACAATGGCAGGAGTTTCTGGGTGTTTTTGAGGAGACAGTACAGAGGTTCATCCCAAAGAAAAGAAAAATTATTCGGGGTGGGGTGGGATAGGAATTAGACAGCCATGGCTGACAAAGGAAGTCAGGAAATGTATCAAAGGAAAAGAGAATCCTATAAAGTGGCCAAGAGCATTGGGAAATCAGAAGATTGGGAAGGCTACAAAAGTAAACAGAGGATAACAAAGAGAGAAATAAGGAAGGAGAGGATCAAATATGAAGATAAGCTAGCCAGTAATATTAGAAATGATAGTAAAAGTTTCTTTCAATACATAAGAAACAAACGACAGGCAAAAGTCGAGATTGGGCCGCTCCAAATTAATGCTGAAAAGCGAGTGATGGGAGATACGGAAATAGCTGAAGAACTTAATAAATACTTTGTGTCAGTCTTCACAGTGGAAGACATAAGTAATATCCCAACAATTAAGGAGAGTCGGGGGCAGAGTTGAGGATGGTAGCCATTACAAAAGAGAAAGTGCTAGAGAAGCTAAAAGGTCTAAATATTGATAAATCTCCTGGCCTCGATGGGTTACATCCTAGAGTTCTGAGGGAGATGGCTGAGGAAATAGTGGAGGCATTGGTCGTAATCTTTCAAAAATCACTGAAGTCAGGGAAGTCCCAGATGATTGGAAAATCACTGTTGTAACTCCGATTGACAAGAAAGGATCACGACAAAAGGTGGAAAATTATAGGCTGATTAGCCTAACCACAGTTGTAGGTAAAATTCTAGAATTGATTGTTAAGGGTGAGATTTCTAAATTCTTGAAAGTGCAGGATCGGATTAGAACAAGTCAGCATGGATTTGGTAAAGGGAGGTCGTGCCTGTCAAACCTGTTAGAATTCTTTGAAGAGGTAACAAGTAGGTAAGACCAGGGAAACCCAGTGGATGTTATCTATCGAGACTTCCAAAAGGTCTTTGATAAGGTGTCTCATGGAAGGCTGTTGAGTAAGGTGATGGCCCATGGTGTTCGAGGTGAGCTCCTGGTATGAATTGAGGATTGGCTGTCTGACAGAAGGCAGAGAGTTGGGATAAAAGATTCTTTTCTTGGAATGGTAGTTGATGACAAGTGGTGTCCCACAGGGTTCAGTGTTGAGCCACAGCTGTTCACGTTATATGTTAATGATCTGGATGAAGGGACTGGGGGCATTCTAGCGAAGTTTGATGATGATACGAAGTTAGGTGGACAGGCAGGTAGTACTGAGGAGGTGGGGAGACTGCAGAAAGATTTAGACAGTTTAGGAGAGTACTCCAGGAAATGGCTGATGAAATTCAATGTGAGCAAATGCGAGGTCTTGCACTTTGTAAAAAAGACTATTTTCTAAATGATGAGAAAATTCAGAAAGCCGAAGTACAAAGGGATCTGGGAGTGCTAGCCCAGGATTCTTTAAAGGTAAACATGCAGGTTGAGTCCGTGGTTAAGAAAGCAAATGTAATGTTGTCATTTATCTCAAGAGGGTTGGAACATAAAAGCAGCGATGTGCTACTGAGACTTTATAAAGCTCTAGTTAGACCCCATTTAGAATACTGTGTCCAAGTTTGGACTCCACACCTCAGGAAGGACATACTGGCACTGGAGCGTGTCCAGCAGAGATTCACACGGATGATCCCTGGAATGGTAGGTCTAACATACTATGAACGGCTGAGGATCCTGGGATTGTATTCATTAGAGTTTAGGAGGTTGAGGGGAGATCTAATAGAAACTTACAAGATAATACATAGCTTAGAAAAGGTGGACACTGGGAATATGTTTCCATTAGGCGGGGAGACTAGGACCCGTGGGCACTGCCTTAGAATTGGAGGGGGTCAACTTAGAACGGAAATGAGGGGAGCATGGTGGCTCAGTGGTTAGCACTGCTGCCTCACAGCACCAGGGACCCGGGTTTGATTACAGCCTTGAGTGACTATCTGTGTGGAGTTGCACATTCTCCCCACATCTGCGTGAGTTTCTTCTGGGTGCTCCGGTTTCCTCCCACAATCCAAAAGATGTGCAGGTCAGGTGAATCGGCCATGTTAAATTGCCCATAATGTTAATTGCATTAGTCAGGGGTAAATATAGGGTAGGGAAATGGGTCTGGGTGGGTTATTCTTCGGAGGGTTGGTGTGGACTTGTTGGGCCGAAGGATGTGTTTCCATACTGTAGGGAATCTAATCTAAAAAAAATGAGGAGACATTTCTTCAGCCAGAGTGTGGTGGACCTGTCAAATTCATTGCCTTGGAGCACAATGGAGGCCGGGACATTGAACGTCTTCAAGGCAGAGATTGATAAACTCTTGATCTCACAAGGGCTGCACGGTGGCACAGTGGTTAGCTCTGCTGCCTCACAGCGCCAGAGACCTGGGTTCAATTCCCGCCTCAGGCGACTGACTGTGTGGAGTTTGCACATTCTCCCCGTGTCTGTGTGGGTTTCCTCCGGGTGCTCCGGTTTCCTCCCACAGTCCAAAAATGTGCAGGTTAGGTAAATTGGCCGAGCTGAATCGCCCATAGTGTTAGGTGAAGGGGTAAGTGTAGGAGAATGGGGTCTGGGTGGTTTGTGCTTCGGTGGGTTAGTGTTGTTGGATTTGTTGGGCCGAAGGGCTTGTTTCCACATTGTATCTAATCTAAAGGGTGCGGGTAAGTGACAGAGTGGGCTGAATGGCCTTACTTTCACTCCTATGTCTTATGTTCTCAAAGAGGAAAGGAACCAGCAGGAGGTCATTGTACATGTTGGAATGAATGACATAGGAAGGGAAAAGGATGAGATTCTGAGGAGAGAATATAGGAAGTTAGGCAAGAATTTAAAAAGGACGTTGTCGAGGGTTAGAATATCTAGATTACTCCTGATGCCACAAGCTAGTGAGGGTAGGAATAGAAGGACAGAACAGATGAATACGTGGCTGAGGAGCTAGAGCAGGGGAGAAAGATTCACATTTTTGTGTTATTGGAATCTCTTCTGGTGCAGAAGTGACCTGTATAAGAAGGACGCATTGCACTTGTATTGGAAGGGGACTAATATACTGGCAGGGAGATTGCTACAGCTGCTCAGGAGGATTTAAACTAGTAAGATGGCACGGGGTGGAGGTGGGTGGGTGTTGGGGGGTTTGGTGGGGGGTGGGGGGTGAGAAATTGGAGAGGTGGGACCCAGGAGAGAGTGAGGAAAGAGATCAATCTGAGACTGGTACAGTTGGGAAAGGGAGCGAGTTGAACAGTCAGGACAGACAGGGACAAAGCAGAGAGCAATACTCAATCTGATAAATTAAACTACATTTATTTCAATGCAAGAGGCCCAATAGGGAAGGCAGATGAACTCAGGGCATGGTTAGGAACATTGAGATTGGGAATGTCATTGCACCTACAGAGACGTAGCTCAGGGATGGACAGGACTGGCAGCTTAATGCTCCAGAGTAGACACGATAGGAAGAATAGAAAAGGAAGCAAGGGAGGAGGGGGAGCGGCATTTTTGATTAGGGATAACATTATGGCTGTACTTAGGAAGAACATTCCTGGGAATACATCCAGGGAAGTTATTTGGGTGGAACTGAGAAATAAGAAAGGGATGACCACCTTAATAGGATTGTACTGTAGACCCCCTAATAGTCAGCGGGAAGTTGAGAAACAAATTTGTAAGGAGACCTCAGTTATCTGTAAAAATAATAGGGTAGTTATGGTAGGAAATTTTAACTTTCCAAACATTGACTGGGACTGCCATAGTGTTAAAGGTTTAGATGGAGAGGAATTTGTTAAGTGCGCGCAAGAAAATCTTCTGATTCAGTATGTGGATGTACCTACTAGAGAAGGTGCAAAACCTGACCTACTCTTGGGAAATAAGGCAGGGCAGGTGACTGAGGTGTCAGTGGGGGGAGCACTTTGGGGCCAGCGATCATAATTCTAATAGTTTTAAAATAGTGATAGAAAAGGATAGATTGGATTTAAAAGTTGAAGTTCTAAATTGAACAAAGGCCAATCTTGACTGCATGAGGCAAGAACTTTCAAAAGCTGATTGGGCGCAGATGTTCGCAGGTAAAGGGACGGCTGGAAAATGGGAAGCCTTCAAAAATGAGATAATGAAAGTCCAGAGACAGTATATTCCTGTTAGGGTGAAAGAAAAGGCTGGTAGGTGCAGGGAATGCTGGATGACTGGAGAAATTGATGGTTTGGTTCAGGAAAAGAAAAATATATTTCAGGTATAGACAGCAGAGATTGAGTGAAACCCTGGAAGAGTATAAAGGCAGTAGGAGTATATTTAAGAGGGAAATCAGGAGTGCAAAAGGGGGACATGAGATAGCTTTGGCAAATAGGCTAAAGAGAATCTGAAGAGATTCTACAAATACATTAAGACCAATGGGGAACTAGGGAGAGAATAGAGTCCTCTTAAAGATCAGCAAGGCCACTTTTGTGTAGAATGGCAAGAGATGGGGGAATACAAAGCAAATATTCTACATCAGTGTTTAATGTGGAAAAAAACATGGAAGAAATAGAACATGGAGAATTAATAGAGACATTTGGAAAAATATCCATATTAGAGAGGAGGAAGTGCTGGACGACTTAAAACATATAAAGGTGGATAAATTCCATAGGACCTGATCAGGTGTACCCGAGAACTCTGTGGGAAGCTAGAGAAGTGATTGCTGGGCCTCTTGCTGAGATATTTGTATCATCGATAGTCACAGGTGAGGTGCTGGAAGACTAGAGGTTGGCAAACGTGGTGCCACTGTTTAAGAAGGGTGGTAAAGACAATCCAGGGAACTATAGACCAGTGAGCCTGACCTCGGTGGTGGGCAAGTTGTTGGAGGGAATCCTGAGGGACGGGATGTACATGTATTTGGAAGGCAAGGACTGATTAGGGATAGTCAACATGGCTTTGTGTGTGGGAAATCACTAATTTAATTGAGTTTTTTGAAGAAGTAACAAAGAGGATTGATGAGGATAGAATGGTGGGCATGATCTATATGGACTTCAGTAAGGCGTTCGACAAGGTTCCCCATGGGAGACTGATCAGCAAGGTTAGATCTCATGAAATACAGGGAGAACTAGCCATTTGGATACAGAACTGGTTTGAAAGTAGAAGACAGAGAGTGATGGTCCAGGGTTGCCTTTCAGACTGAAGGCCTGTGACCAGTGGAGTGCCACAAGGAACTGCTGGATCCACTGCTTTCTGTCATTTATGTAAATGATTTGGAATGTGAACATAGGAGGTATAGTTAGTAAGTTTGCAGATGACACAAAAATTGGAGGTGTGATTGACAGCAAAGAAGGTTACCTCAGATTACAATAGGATCTTGATCAGATGGGCCAGTGGGCTGAGAAGTGGCAGATGGAGTTTAATTTAGATAAACATGAGGTGCTGCATTTTGGGAAAGGCAAATCAGGACAGGACTTATATACTTAATGTGTTAAGGTCCTGGGGAGTGTTGCTGGACAAAGAGACCTTGGAGTGCGGGTTTATAGCTCCTTGAAAGTGGAGTCACAGGTAGGTAGGATAGTGAAGAAGGCGTTTGGTATGCTTTCCTTTATTGGTCAGAGTATTGAGTACAGGAGTTGGGAGGTCATGTTGCGGATGTACAGGACATTGGTTAGGCCACTTTTGGAATATTGTGTGCAATTCTGGTCTCCCTGCTATATGAGGAATGTTGTTAAACTCAAAAGGGTTCAGAAACAAGGATCCTGCCAGGGTTGGAAGATTTGAGCCATAGGGAGAGGCTGAAGAGGCTGGGGCTGTTTTCCCTGGAGTGTCAGAGGCTAGAGGTTTATAAAATCATGAGGACATAGATAGGATAAATAGACAAAGTCTTTTCACCAGAGTTGGGGAGTCCAAAACCAGAAGATACAGCTTAAGGTGAAAGGGGAAAAATTTAAAAGGGACCTGAGGGGCAACTTTTTCATGCAGAGGGCGGTGCGTGTATGGAATGAGCTGCCAGAGGACATGGAGGAGGCTGGTACAATTGCAACATTTAAAAGGCATTTTGAGGGGTATATGAATAGAAAAGGTTTGGAGGGATATGGGCCGGGTCTGTTTCTGTGCTGTACATCTCTATGACTCTGTGAATGAATCTCTCCATATTGGTCTGGATGCTGTAGGTATTTGACAGTATCAGATTGCTACTACATTGCTGCCATCCTGTGGCAAAATGGGGTTTTGCAAGTGGAACATGCCATTTTGAACAAGTTTGTGGCTCTCTTTCGTTCTTTTTGAGTCAGAGAGACCAATGTCAAGAAGCCTGTTTGTCATTCATGTACTGAGAAATATTGTGTTTGCACTTTGAATGGTCTCTCTACAGGGCAGCAAGAACAGGTATGAGCAGGGATTATGACTGAAGTAAGTTGTTACTAAGGTCTTCAGGATGGAAGTTTTTTATATAAATAATGAGAAGCAGTGGACCCAGCTTCGATCCTTGTGGCACTCCACTGGTCACAGGCCTCCAGTCTGAAAAACAACCCTCCACCACCACCCTCTGTCTTCTACCTCTGAGACAGTTCTGTATCCAAATGGCGAGTACTCCCTGTATTCGGTGAGATCTAACCTAGCTAACCAGAGGTGCATGTATGGAATGAGCTGCCAGAGGATGTGGTGGAGGCTGGTACAATTGCAACAGTTAAGAGGCATTTGGATGGGTATCTGAATAGGAAGGGTTTGGAGGGATATGGGTCAGGTGCTGGCAGGTGGGACTAGATTGGGTCGGCATGGAAGGGTTGGACTGAAGGGTCTGTTTCCGTGCTGTACATCTCTATGACTCTTTGACATCTTATTGAATGGTGAGCAGCCTTAATGTGCTGAACAGTTAACTTCTACTTGATTGTTTTATTGTTAACATAGAACAAGTGAGAGGAATATGTCATAGAATGATCATCAGGACCTCCGCTGCTGATGGGACCAGGAACAGCATTTTCAAACAGAGAGTTTCTCTCCCAGATTATCAAGAATCATGCTCCAACTCTCCAGGTTCCAAGGTTCAAAAGCTATTCCCACCTGTGAACTCACCTTTGTAGTTCCTTCCAAACAATGACTGTGGAATGGAGAGGAATCCTTGCCCTTGAGGACACAGAGACTGATATTCGTCTGAAAGAGATATGAGAGGGAAATCATTTAGACACAGGAACATGAGGTTCTACAATTGACAGTAAAGATTCACAAGTGGTGGTAAAGATTAACAAGTGACAGTTAGAGTAAACCACTGATGGTTAAGATGAACAAGTGATGGTATGAATTAACTGACGATAGTAAAAATGAAAAAGAGATAGTAAAAGTTAACAAGTTATGGTAAAGATTAACGAGTGATGATAAACATTAACTTCAGTTTCATGCATACACACTAACCTGCGCCAGGGACAGGACATTGGTAGATTCGGCATTCTCTCCCCCAGCCCTCACCCACAGTGCAGCAACATTCCTGTCTCGTGACATTCCGTGCCAGAATGTTTTCACAAAGCTGCACATCATTTAGGTTGTAGTAACACTCGTTCTCCTCCCTCGTGGTCTCTCCCATCGGCCGACCTGGAAAAGGCAGCAGAGTCAGAAGGTAAGGAGCAGCAAATCACCAGTAAACCTGAGACGCTCTCCCTTTCACTGACTCTACCCCATTCATTTGTACAAAGGACCATGTATCAATCAATCTCAAGTTAATACTGGGACTTACCCACTTTGATTCCTAGAGATTGTCTATCTCCTTGAATTCCATTTAATCTCCAAAGTTCATATTGTTTCTGTCTCAAACACCAATCCCAAAAGTGAATTCAAGCAAATACAAACTGTCAGCAGCTCCCTCCCTCCTTCTGTTCAAACTCCTATCTTCAGTTTTGGATCTGATTATTGAAGACAGATTCTGGATCAATTCTCCTTGATGAACAGAGATTACTGAACAAAGCACCAACGTTACAGATCCATTCGCAGTTAGTTCTGCCTGGTACATTCTCTCCTCTCACTCGTGATCTGATTTTGCCCATACCTGCGTATCTTGGCCTGTATTGTATGTCTGAGGAAACACATTATGCTAGGATTCCCTCTCCTCCTCGCCAACCCCACTGTGTAGATCCTCAGTGTCCCATTCGATACTGATTTGGAGCAGGGCTCATGGGCAATAACCTGTTCACTCATCATGAACTAAGAACTTTTCAGGGATGATTTGGAGATGCCGGTGTTGGACTGGGGTAAACAAAGTTAAAAATCACACACCACCAGGTTATAGTCCAACAGGTTTATTTGGAAGCACTAGCTTTCGGAGCGCTGCTCCTTCATCAGGTGGTTCTGCTCCGAAAACTAGTGCTTCCAAATAAACCTGTTGGACTATAACCTGGTGTTGTGTGATTCTTAACTTTTTCAGTGAAAGCACATTTATTGCATCAATGCTCTCACTCGTTTCTTGAGCTGTTTTGTACAGAATCTGGGCTTGGCTGAACCGGACAGAGATGTCACTAATGTACAGGTGTGAGTTGGTGTGCACACCTCAGTACGGCTTTCCCAAGAGGAAGATATTACCCTGGTCTAGACAGAGAGAAAAGCAGCAATACAGCAGCCATTATAGGTACCCTGGACAGTTCGTCGATTGCACCGTCCTGTCCTTGGTTCAAACTCTTCGTTTTCATCCAGACAAAGACAGAAAAATGAACCGGCCACATTCTCGCAGACTGCAGAGCCACAGACACCCTCGATAGTCTCACACTCGTTCACATCTGCAAAGGGATGGCAAGTTTTATAGTGAAAATTTAGCTGAATTTGAACCATTTACATGACATTCAGTATTGCATTCTGAACTTCATTCCCTTGGCCTTTGCTCAGGAAACATCTCAGACTCACTTCAACTCGTGTGTAACAATCTTCCGGTTGCGATTACAATACTGCTAAGTACAAAAGGTTAAAAAACTATTCACATTGCAGTTCCTCAGTGAATGTTCAGCAGGTATCACATTGCAGTCAATGTCCACACAGAAACCTCCCAGCAGGGGGAGTGGTCAGTTTGACTAAATTTGCTTTCATTGTGCAATCACCATTATGAAGAGCCCGACTGAAGGAATGAAGGGTGTGAATGACAGCAGTGGGCTAGATGGATGCGCACAAGAAGTTTTCAATTGTCATGTGGCAAAGCATCACATGACAGGAATGGGATTCCCCCAATCGTTCTCATTGGAGGGAAGAAGGGTGACAGGTGACTTGATAGAGTGTACAAGATGATGTGAAGCACAGATAGATGAATAGTCAGAGACCTTTTCCCATGGCAGAAATTTCTGTCATGAGGGGTCATAATTTTAAAGTGATTGGAGGAAGGTTTAGGGTAGATATTAGAGGTAAGTTCTTCACTCAGAGAGTGGTGGGTGCGTTGCCAGCACTGGTAGGACAGTCAGCTACGTTAGGAACATTTGAGTGACTCTTGATAGGCAAATGGATGATAGTAAAATGAAGGGTATGTCAGTTAGTTTGATCTTAGAGCAGGATAAAAGGTCGGCACAACATCAAGGGCTGAAAGGCCAAATCTGTGCTGCACTGTTCTATGTTCTATATTCAATCTTCCCATACATCTGCCATCTCCCCAACTGGTCTAAGTCCATCTGAAATCTACACTATCCTTCCAACGGTTTGCTATTTTTCTGAGGTCCAGGACATAGTTACTGACACACACCGTCAATCCCCACCCCACACCGTCAGTCCCCACCCCGCACCGTCAGTCCCCACCCCGCACCGTCAGTCCCCACCCTGCACCGTCAGTCCCCACCCTGCACCGTCAGTCCCCACCCCGCACCGTCAGTCCCCACCCCGCACCGTCAGTCCCCCACACCGCACCGTCAATCCCCACCCCGCACCGTCAGTCCCCACCCCGCACCGTCAGTCCCCACCCTGCACCGTCAGTCCCCACCCTGCACCGTCAGTCCCCACCCTGCACCGTCAGTCCCCACCCCGCACCGTCAGAGACCACTCTGCACAGTCAGTCTCTACACCGCACCATCAGACACCACCCCCGCACCGTCAGTCCCCACCCCACACTGTCAGACACCATCCCACACCGTCAGACACCATCCCGCACTGTCAGTCCCCACCCCGCACCGTCAGAGACCACTCTGCACAGTCAGTCTCTACACCGCACCATCAGACACCACCCCCGCACCGTCAGTCCCCACCCCACACTGTCAGACACCACCCCACACCGTCAGACACCATCCCGCACTGTCAGTCCCCACCCCGCACCGTCAGAGACCACTCTGCACAGTCAGTCTCTACACCGCACCATCAGACACCACCCCCGCACCGTCAGTCCCCACCCCGCACCGTCAGTCCCCACCCCGCACCGTCAGACACCATCCCGCACCGTCAGTCCCCACCCCGCACTGTCAGTCCCCACCCCGCACCGTCAGTCCCCACCCCGCACCGTCAGTCCCCACCCCGCACCGTCAGACACCATCCCGCACTGTCAGTCCCCACCCCGCACCGTCAGTCCCCACCCCGCACCGTCAGACACTACCCCCCACCCTCAGTCCCCACCCCGCACCGTCAGTCCCCATCCCGCACCGTCAGACACCATCCCACACCGCCAGAGACCACCCTGCTACCGTCAATCCACACACTGCAACGTCAGTCCCCACCCTGCACCGTCAGTCCCCACCCCGCACCGTCAGTCCCCATCCCGCACCGTCAGTCCCCACCCCGCACCGTCAGTCCCCACCCCGCACCATCAGTCCCCACCCCGCACCGTCAGACACCATCCCGCACCGTCAATCCCCACCTCACACCGTCAGACCCCACTCCGCACCGTCAGTCCCCACCCCGCACCGTCAGTCCCCATCCCGCACCGTCAGTCCCCATCCCGCACCGTCAGACCCCACTCCGCACCGTCAGTCCCCACCCTGCACCGTCAGTCCCCACCCCGCACCGTCAGTCCCCACCCCTCACCGTCAGTCCCCACCCCGCACCGTCAGTCCCCACCCCGCACCGTCAGTCCCCACCCCGCACCGTCAGTCCCCACCCTGCACCGTCAGTCCCCACCCCTCACCGTCAGTCCCCACCCCGCACCGTCAGTCCCCACCCCTCACCGTCAGTCCCCTCCCTGCACCGTCAGTCCCCACCCCGCACCGTCAGTCCCCACGCCGCACCGTCAGTCCAAACCCCGCACCGTCAGTCCCCACCCCTCACCGTCAGTCCCCACCCTGCTACCGTCAGTCCCCACCCTGCACCGTCAGACACCACCCCGCACCGTCAGACACTACCCCGCACCGTCAGTCCCCACCCTGCACCGTAAGACACCACCCCGCACCGTCAGACACCACCCTGCACCGTCAGTCCCCACCCTGCACCGTCAGTCCCCATCCCGCACCGTCAGACACCACCCTGCACCGTCAGTCCCCACCCTGCACCGTCAGTCCCCACCCCGCATCGTCAGACACCACCCCGCACCGTCAGTCCCCATCCCGCACCGTCAGACACCACCCTGCACCGTCCGTCCCCACCCCGCACCGTCAGTCCCCACCCCGCACCGTCAGTCCCCACCCCGCACCGTCTGTCCCCACCCCGCACCGTCAGTCCCCACACCGCACCGTCAGTCCCCATCCCGCACCGTCAGACACCACCCCGCACCGTCAGTCCCTCACCCGTACTGTCAGTCCCCACCCCGCACCGTCAGTCCCCACCCCGCACCGTCAGTCCCCACCCCTCACCGTCAGTCCCCACCCTGCTACCGTCAGTCCCCACCCTGCATCGTCAGACACCAGCCCGCACCGTCAGACACTACCCCGCAGCGTCAGTCCCCACCCTGCACCGTCAGACACCACCCCGCACCGTCAGACACCACCCTGCACCATCAGTCCCCACCCTGCACCGTCAGTCCCCACCCCGCATCGTCAGACACCACCCCGCACCGTCAGTCCCCATCCAGCACCGTCAGACACCACCCCGCACCGTCAGTCCCCACCCTGCACCGTCAGTCCCCACCCCGCATCGTCAGACACCACCCCGCACCGTCAGTCCCCATCCAGCACCGTCAGACACCACCCTGCACCGTCCGTCCCCACCCCGCACCGTCAGTCCCCACCCCGCACCGTCAGTCCCCACCCCGCACCGTCAGTCCCCACCCCGCACCGTCAGTCCCCGCCCCTCACCGTCAGTCCCCGCCCCGCACCGTCAGTCCCCGCCCCGCACCGTCAGTCCCCGCCCCGCACCGTCAGTCCCCATCCCGCACCGTCAGTCCCCACCCCGCACCGTCAGTCCCCACCCCGCACCGTCTGTCCCCACCCTGCACCGTCAGTCCCCACCCCGCACCGTCAGTCCCCACCCCGCACCGTCAGTCCCCACCCTGCACCGTCAGTCCCCACCCTGCACCGTCAGTCCCCATCCCGCACCGTCAGACACCACCCCGCACCGTCAGTCCCTCACCCGCACCGTCAGTCCCCACCCCGCACCGTCAGTCCCCATCCCGCACCGTCAGACATCACCCCGCACCGTCAGTCCCCACCCCGCACCGTCAGTCCCCACCCCGCACCGTCAGACATCACCCCGCACCGTCAGTCCCCACCCCTCACCGTCAGACACCACCCCGCACCGTCAGTCCCCACCCCGCACCGTCAGACACCATCCCGCACCGTCAGTCCCCATCCCGCACCGTCAGTCCCCATCCCGCACCGTCAGTCCCCACCCCGCACCGTCAGACACCACCCCGCACCGTCAGTCCCCACCCTGCACCGTCAGTCCCCACCCCGCACCGTCAGTCCCCACCCTGCACCGTCAGACACCACCCCGCACCGTCAGTCCCCACCCTGCACCGTCAGTCCCCACCCCGCACCGTCAGTCCCCACCCCGCACCGTCAGACACCACCCCGCACCGTCAGTCTCCACCCCGCACCGTCAGTCCCCATCCCGCACCGTCAGTCCCCATCCCGCACCGTCAGTCCCCACCCCGCACCGTCAGACACCACCCCGCACCATCAGTCCCCATCCCGCACCGTCAGTCCCCACCCTGCACCGTCAGTCCCCACCCCGCACTGTCAGTCCCCACCCTGCACCGTCATCCCCACCCCGCACCGTCAGTCCCCATCCCGCACCGTCAGTCCCCACCCCGCACCGTCAGACACCACCCCGCACCATCAGTCCCCATCCCGCACCGTCAGTCCCCATCCCGCACCGTCAGTCCCCATCCCGCACCGTCAGTCCCCACCCCGCACCGTCAGACACCACCCCGCACCATCAGTCCCCATCCCGCACCGTCAGTCCCCACCCCGCACTGTCAGTCCCCACCCTGCACCGTCAGTCCCCACCCTGCACCGTCAGTCCCCACCCTGCACCGTCAGTCCCCACCCCGCACCGTCAGTCCCCACCCCGCACCGTCAGTCCCCACCCCGCACCGTCAGTCCCCACTCCGCACTGTCAGTCCCCACCCCGCACCGTCAGTCCCCACCCCGCACCGTCAGTCCCCATCCCGCACTGTCAGTCCCCACCCCGCACCGTCAGACACCACCCCGCACCGTCAGTCCCCACCCCGCACCGTCAGACACCATCCCGCACCGTCAGTCCCCACCCCGCACCGTCAGTCCCCACCTCGCACCGTCAGTCCCCACCCTTCACCGTCAGTCCCCATCCCGCACCGTCAGTCCCCATCCCGCACCGTCAGTCCCCATCCCGCACCGTCTGTTCCCATCCCGCACCGTCAGTCCCCACCCCGCACCGTCAGTCCCCACCCTGCACCGTCAGTCCCCACCCCTCACCGTCAGACACCCCCCCCACACTGTCCACACTGTCAGTCACAGCTGGAACGAGTCAGGCATCCCCATGTACTGTTAGTGACTTACCCACACACTGTGAGCCATCTGATGTCATCTGGTAACCCTGGTCACAGTGACACTGATAGGAACCAGCCACATTCTGACAATACGCATTCAACCCACAGATCGTGGCATTGACGCACTCATCGATATCTGGGAGAGATAGCAAAGAAAACAGTTCACTCACTTATATAGATTACACACTCACTGTGTCACACTACCAGGGCTGCTCTGGCAGAGCCACTCTGACTGGGTCAAACTGGCAGAGTTGCACTGGCTGGGCCACACTGGCAGAGTCACTCTGGCTGGACCACACTGGCAGAGTTGCACTGGCTGGACTGCACTGGCAGAGTTGCACTGGCTGGGCTGCACCGGCAGAGTCGCTCTGGCTGGGCCACACTGGCAGAGTTGCTCTGGCTGGGCCACACTGGCAGAGTCGCTCTGGCTGGGCCACACTGGCAGAGTCACTCTGGCTGGACCACAGCCTGACATTTCCACAAGTTTACGTCATCTGAATTTGATTGTTCTTGCTGGGCTGCCCATTACTAGTTTCTGCCTCTGGACTCTGCCTTCGTCCTGACATGGTCTTGGTGCAGTTCATCAGGAACTCCTGAGTTTAAAGGAGGTGTTGTTCTCAGGATTCTGCAGGAATAATCAAAGACTTTGCATAGAAATCAATTAACATTCCAACTGGACAGAGGGGAAAAGAGCCAGGGTCATTTATGATCAAAAATAGAAAATTCAAGTCCCATTCAAGCACAGGAAGCCAATATGTGGGGAGGGACAACTTGTCTTCAATGGGGTGTGGTGGCTCCTACTGCTCTCTCAAAGAATGTTGAGAGTTTTAATCTTTGGTGCAGCACCCTCAGTTGAATAGTAACTCCAAGAGGATTTGCAGGAAACATGGTCACTGTCTTGAGACTTTGGTGTCAGACTTGGTTTAAATCTGCCTCTGAGGCAGTACACAACGTAATGATCAACAAAGGCTGAACTTTATACCCCCAGATCCTGGCTCTGGTCCAAGCTCCTCTACTTTATCTCTCCCTCCTCCTTTCCTTTTTCCTATTCCCTCTCTCCTATTTGATCCCTACTCCAATCTGCTCCTCCCCCAGGTCACACCACCATTCCCATTCTCCCCCTCCCCCTCTCTATCACATGCTTCACATTCTTCCATTCTTTCTCCCTGCCTTCTCCCACACAAAAAAAAATTCCGCTTTGCAAACTCAGTTGAATTTGCAGTGATATGGTCCCTTCAGTTTGACAGCCGATGGTTGGGATCCTATTTGTGGAACTGGGATTTCCTCCCTTCCTTTACATACAGGCGCTCAGATCCACGTCACCATTAGTTGTGTTTGAACAGCACAAACCTGGAGATGATTCCAGCACAGACTCATCTAATTACAGCCACAATTGAGACCATCAGCACTCAGAATGCTCATTCACTGGCCAGGCCTATAGTAAAAGTCAGGAGTTCTCTGCTTGAAGACAGGTCCCCTATTCTCCAGATTCAGAACAGGGACCAAATCCCATGTTGTTCAGATCCATAATCGGCTCTGCCCTCTCAAGGCGCCTGAGTTACTATGGTAATGTAGACATTGTACATGTAACAAAGCCTGGGGACCATCGACAGTGATGGGCTCTTCCCATCCCAGGCTGCTGAGGAACCTCTCTCACTCTTACTGTCTGCCAAAAAGTGTCAGGCCATGCATTTTGATATGAAGAGTCAGAAGACAGACCATTGACCAGAAACTGAACTGGACTTTCCACATAAACACAGTGGCTACAAGGGCAGGTCAGAGGTTGGGAAACCTGCAGTGAGTAACTCATCTCCTGACTCCCCAAAGCCTGTACAAGGTACACGTCAAGAGTGTGATGGAATACTCCCCACTTGCCCTGGATGGGTCAAACTCCAATACTCAAGAAGCCTGACACCATCCAGGACAAAACACGCTTGATTAGCACTACATCCACAAGCATCCACTCCCTCTACCACTGACACTCGGAAGCAGCAGTGTGTACCATCTACAAGAAGTGTTGCAGAGATTCACTAAGGCTTAGACAATATCTTCCAAACTCAGAGCAATTTCCATTGATAAGGACAAAGGCAAGGAAGCATGTCTTAATACAGGAAGATACATGGGAACAACACATCCTGCAAGTTCCCCTTCAAGCCACACACCATCCTGACTTGGAAATATATCACCGTTCCTTCAGTGTAACTGGGTCAGAATCCTTGAATTCCCTTCCTAAGGGCATTGTGGGCCAACCTTCAGCCCATGGACTGCAGTGGTTCAAGAAGACAGCTCACCCCCACCTTCTCAAGGGGGTAATGAGGATTGGAAGTAAATGCTAGGCACATCCGCTAAAAATAGGAGACAATGGTCTCTCTCTGAGCTTGTGTGGAGTTTCATGGGAACATGCCAGAAGACAGGGTCAGAGAAATTGTGGGTGTGGGATGAAGACAAAAAAACTGGAAATTGAGCAGAGAACAGAGTTGTGTTTACTCCCACTGTCCATGATCCACTGGGGTGGACACCTCACTGTCTCACTGAGAAGGGATATTTGGAGCTAGGATGAATGATACATGAGAGGTTTTAAAAAGTCATTGAGTTCACATTGTCATGTACATCCTCAGCCCTGATCATGTTTAGTGAAGTATCCCATTGCTGTGTATCAGTAATAACAAAACTCAAACACAAATCAACACAACATCCTTTGCAGAAATTTTGGCAAGACATTCAGCTGTTTTTATTGATCTGGGGATCAGGGACAACTCACCAATGCAGTCCTGAGCAGGACTGAGCTCAAATCCTTCACTACAGTCAGTGATACACAGGAAGGAGCCAGCAGTATTCTCACATCGCTTGCTACCACAGATGGTTGGATATTCAACACACTCATCAAGATCTGTTATACAAAAAAAAAAGAGACATAGTGAGACACAAAATAATTTCTGGGTGCAGTCAGTCAAAGTTTATGACTGATCAAAGTTCAGGAGGCAGGCAGAGAAGAGTTACTGTGTGGGCCTGAAGATTGCTTTATAGAAAATCTAGTTCCAAGCATGTGTGAGATCCAGTGCATGTGTGAGAGAGTGTGCGTGTGAACATGAGAACATAGGAGCTAGGAGCAGGAGCAGGCCACCTGGCTTTTCGAGCCTGCTCTACTATTCAATAAGATCATGGCTGAGCTTTTCATGGAATCAGCTCCACTTACCCGCCCACTCTTTCAAATAATTATCAATCTTGGCTTTAAAAACATTTACTAAAGTAGCATCAACTACTTCACTTGGCAGGGAATTCCACAGATTAACAACCCTCTGGGTGAACAAGTTCCTTCTCAATTCAGTCATAAATCTGTTCCCCCTAATTTGGAGATTGTGCCCTCTTGACCTTGTTACACTTGCCGTCTATTCCCTTCCTAATTTTATATGCTTCTACATGATCCCTCCCCATTTTTCGAAACTCCAATGAATATAATCCCAATCTACTCAGCGTCTCCTCATAAAACAACCCCCTCAACTCTGGAATCAATCTAGTGAACCTCCTCTGCATTCTCTCCAGAGCCAGTACATCCCTTCCCAAGGAGACCAAAATTGCACACAGTACTCCAGGTGTGGCCTCACCAGCTCCCTATACAGCTGCAACATAACCTTCCTGCTTTTAAACTCCATCCCTTTTGCAATGAAGGACAAAATTCCATTTGCCTGCCCAATTACTTGTTATACTTACAGACCAACCTTCTGTGATTCATGCACAAGGACACCCAGGTCCCTCTGCACAGCAGCATGCTGCAACTTTTTACCATTCAAGTAATAATCCTTTTTACTGTTACTCCTACCATAATGGATGACTTCACATTTATTAACATCATATTCCATCTGCCAGACCTTTGCCCACTCACTCAAAGTATCTATGTTCTTCTGCAAAGTTTCACATTTCTCTGCACACTTTGCTCAGCCACTCATCTTAGTGTCATCTGCAAACTTTGACACCCTACATGTGGTCCCCAACTCCAAATCACAGATATAAATTGTAAATAATTGCAGTCCCAACACTGATCCCTGAAGCACACCAGTACCCACTGATTGCCAACCAGAATAGCACTCATGTATCCCCATTCTTTGCTTCCTGTTAGTCAACCAATCCTCTATCCACGCTAATCCTTTACCTCTAACACCATGCATCCTTATCTTACGCAGCAACCTTTTGTGCAGCACCTTGTCAAAGGCCTTTTGGGAATCTAGGTACACCACATCCACTGGGTCCCCCTTGTCCACCTTGCTTGAAATGTCTTCAGGGAATTCCAAAAGAATAGTTAAGCAAGCCCTTTATGAACTCATGTTACATCTACCCAATTTCTGTCCATATACCTTGCTATTGCTTCCATGATTATAGACTCAAGCATCTTCCCCACTACAGGAGTTAAGCTAACAGGTCTATAATTCCCCTTCTTTTGTCTACCTCCCTTTTTTAAACAGTGGAAAAAAGCAAATGTGACACCAATCTGTTGGAACTGCCCCAGAGTCCAGTGAATTTGGAAAATTACCATAAGTGCACTTGCTACTTCTCCTGCCATCATTTTTAGTACCCTGGGATGTATTCCATTCGCACCAGGAGACCTGTCTATCCTTAGCTCTGTTGGCTTTCCCAACACGGCACCTTCCATGCTAATGTCTGTTTCCAGGTCCTCACCTACCTTCATCTCTTTGTTAATTACTGGCATGTTATTTGTGTCTTCCACTGTGAAAACAGACACAAAATAATCTATTCAATGCCTCATCTATTTCATCATACTCCTTCTTATCCTCTAAAGGACCAATATTTACTTTAGCCGCTCTTAATCATTTTATATATTTATGGAAACTTTTGTGATTTGTCTTTATATTCTGTGATAGTTTTTCTCATGTTCTATCTTACTTTTTTTATAGCTCCTTTTGTAGCTTTCTGTTGGTCTTTAAAGCTTTCCCAATCTTCTAGTGTCCCACTGAAAATTTGGCCACTTTGTGTGCCTTTTCTTTTAATTTCATAGAGTCACAGAGTCATAGAGATCTACAGCATGGAAACAGACCCTTCGGTCCAACCTGTCCATGCCAACCAGATATCCTAACCCAATCTAGTCCCACCTGCCAGCACCCGGCCCATATCCCGCAAAACCCTTCCATTTCATATACCCATCCAAATGCCTCTTAAATGTTGCAATTGTATCAGCCTCCACCACATCCTCTGGCAGCTAATTCCATACGCATAACACCCTCTGTGTGAAAAAGTTGCCCCTTAGGTCTCTTTTATATCATTCCCCTCGCACCCTAAACCTATGCCCTCTAGTTCTGGACTCCCCGATTCCAGGGAAAAGACTTTGTCTATTTATCCTATCCATGCCCCTCATAATTTTGTAAACCTCTATAAGGTCACACCCTCAGCCTCCAATGCTCCAGGGAAAACAGCCCCAGCCTGTTCAGCCTCTCCCTATAGCTCAAATCTTCCACACTTGGCAACATCCTTGTAAATCTTTTCTGAACCCTTTCAAGTTTCACATCTTTCTGATAGGAAGGAGATCAGAATTGCACACAATATTCCAATAGTGGCCTAACCAATGTCCTGTACAGCTGCAACATGACATCCCAGCTCCTGTACTCAATTCTCTGACCAATAAAGGAAAGCATACCAAATGCCTTCTTCACTATCCTATCTACCTGCGACTCCACTTTCAAGAAGCTATGAACCTGCACTCCAAGGTCGCTTTGTTCAGCAACACTCCCTAGGACCTTACCATTAAGTGTATAAGTCCTGCTAAGGTTTGCTTTCCCAAATTGCAGCACCTCTCATTTATCTGAATTAAACTCCATCTGCCACTTCTCAGCCCATTGGCCCAGCTGGTCCAGATCCTGTTGTAATCTGAGGTAACCCTCTTCGCTGTCCAATACACCTCCAATTTTGGTGTCAACTGCAAATTTACTAACTTTACCTCTTATGCTCGCATCCAAATCATTTATGTAAATGACAAAAAGTAGAGGACCCAGCATCAATCCTTGTGGCACTCCACTGGTCACAGGCCTCCAGTCTGAAAAACAACCCTCCACCACCACCCTCTGTCGATAACCTTTGAGCCAGTTCTGTATACAAATGACTAGTTCTCCCTTTATTCCATGAGATCTAACCTTGCTAACCAGTCTCCCATGGGGAACCTTGTCGAACGCTTTACTGAAGTCCATATAGATCACATCTACTGCTCTGCCCTCATCAATCTTCTTTGTTACTTCTTCAAAAAACTCAATCAAGTTTGTGAGACATGATTTCCCACGCAGATAGCCATGTTGACTATCCCTAATCAGTCCTTGCCTTTCCAAATACATGTACATCCTGTCCCTCAGGATTCCCTCCAACAACTTGCCCACCACCGAGGTCAGGCTCACTGGACTATAGTTCCCTGGCTTGTCTTTACTGCCCTTCTTAAACAGTGGCACCATGTTTGCCAACCTCCAGTCTTCCGGTACCTCACCTGTGACTATCGATGATGCAAATATCTCAGCAAGAGGCCCAGCAATCACTTCTCTAGCTTCCCACAGAGTTCTCGGGTACACCTGATCAGGTCCTGGGGATTTATCCACCTTTAACTGTTTCAAGACATCCAGCACTTCCTCCTCTGTAATCTGGACATTTTGTAAGATGTTACCATCTATTTCCCTACAGTCTATATCTTCCATATCCTTTTCCACAGTAAATACTGATGCAAAATATTCATTTAGTATCTCCCCCATTTTCTGTGGCTCCACACAAAGGCCGCCTTCCTAATCTTTGAGTGGCCCTATTCTCTCCCTAGTTACCCTTTTGTCCTTAATATATTTGTAAAAACCCTTTGGATTCTCTTTAATTCTATTTGCCAAAGCTACCTCATGTCCCCTTTTTACCCTCCTGATTTCCCTCTTAAGTATACTCCTACTTTCTTTATACTCTTCTAAGGATTCACTTGATCTATCCTGTCTATACCTGACATATGTTTCCTTCTTTTTCTTAACCAAAACCTCAATTTCTTTAGTCATCCAGCATTCCCTATACCTACCAGCCTTCCCTTTCACCCTGACAGGAATATACTTTCTCTGGATTCTTGTTTTCTCATTTCTGAAGGCTTCCCATTTTCCAGCCGTCCCTTTACCTGCGAACATCTGCCTCCAATCAGCTTTTGAAAGTTCTTGCCTAATACTGTCAAAATTGGCTTTTCTCCAATTTAGAACTTCAACTTTTAGATCTGGTCCATCCTTTTCCATCACGATTTTAAAACAAATAAAATTATAGTCGCTGGCCCCAAAGTGCTCCCCCACTGTCACCTCAGTCACCTGCCCTGCCTTACTTCCCAAGAGTAGGTCAAGTTTTGCACCTTCTCTAGTCGGTACATCCACATATTGAATCAGAAAATTGTCTTGTATGCACTTAAGAAATTCCTCTCCATCTAAACCTTTAACACTATGGCAGTCCCAGTCTATGTTTGGAAAGTAAAAATCCCCGACCATAACCACTCTATTATTCTTAGAGATAGCTGAGATCTCCTTACAAGTTTGTTTCTCAATTTCCCTCTGACTATTCGGGGGTCTATAATACAATCCCAATAAGGTGATCATCCCTTTCTTATTTCTCAGTTCCACCCAAATAACTTCCCTGGAATATCCTCCTTCAGCACAGCTGTAATGCTATCCCTTATCAAAAATGCCACTCCCCCCTCCTCTTTTGCCTCCCTTTCTATCTTTCCTGTAGCATTTGTATCCTGGAACATTAAGCTGCCAGTCCTGCCTATCCCTGAGCCATGTTCCTGTAATTGCTATGATATCCCAGTCCCATGTTCCTAACCATGCCCTGAGTTCATCTGCCTTCCCTGTTAGGCCCCTTGCATTGAAATAAATGCAGCTTAATTTATTAGTCCTACCTTGTCCCTGCCTGCCCTGACTGTTTGATTCACTTCTGTTCTCAGCTGTACCCGTCTCAGATCGATCTCTTTCCTCACTATCTCCCTGGGTCCCACCCCCCCCCCCCCCCCCCTCACCCCCCCCACCTTACTAGTTTAAATCCTCCCAAGCAGTTCTAGCAAATTTCCCTGCCAGTATATCAGTGCCCTTCCAATTTAGGTGCAATCCGTCCTTCTTGTACAGGTCACTTCTACCCCAAAAGAGATTCCAATGATCCAAAAATGTGAATTCTTCTCCCATACACCAGCTCCTCAGCCATGCATTCATCTGCTCTCTCCTATTCCTGCCCTCACTAGCTCGTATCACTGGGAATAATCCAGATATTACTACCCTTGAGGACCTCCATTTTAAATTTCTGCCTAACTCTCTGTAATCTCCTTTCAGAATCTCAACCTTTTCTCTTTCTACATAGTTGGTTCCAATGTGGACAATGACCTCTTGCTGGCCTGTTTTTGGAGTTAAGTCTCTTGATTAAATTTAAAATATAAGCCATAGCTCTTAATTTAACCTGGGGCAGTGTTTGTCGAGGAATAAGATGGTATTATTTTCTGGGTCTGTAGATTATGAAGGAGCGAAAATGGCCTTTGCAGTGAGATGTACTTCTTGTCAGATGTGGGAGTTTAAAGAGAGTTTAATGGTTACTGCAGATTATATCTAACATAAATGCTGTTGGATGCGAATCTTATTAGATTGAGTGGATCGGTTGGAGAGACAGATAGAAGCGATGAGGAATTTGCAACAGCAACAGTATGTGATGGATGGCAGTTATAGGAAGGGGGGAAAGTCTCAGATACAGTCACATAGATGGGTTAACTCCAGGAATGGTAAGAGAGGTTGGCACCTAGTGCAGGAGTCTTTTGTGGATATACCCATTTCAAACAGGTATGCTGCTTTGGAAAATGTAGGGGGTGATGGATTCTCAGGGGAATGTAGCACAAACAGCCAAGTTTCTGGTATTGAGACTGGCTTTAATGCAACGAGGGGCATGTCGGCTTCCAAGAGATCAATTGTGTTTGGGGATTCTGTAGTCCGAGGTACAGACAGACGTTGCTGTGGCCAGCAGAGAAAAAGCAGAATGGTGTGTTGTTTCCCTGATGCCAGGATCAAGGATGTCTCAGAGAGGGTGCAGAATGTTCTCACAGAGGGAGGTTTGCTAGCCTCCCTTATTTCCTTAGACACCCATGGCAGATTACCCATTTTCTTAAAGTTCGTCCTTTTTACTGGAATATACTTTTGCTGAGCACTTTGAAAAATTGCTTTGAAAGTCCTCCACTGCTCGTCACCTGTCCCACAATAGTCTTTGTTTTCAGTTTACTTTAGCCAACACCTCCCTCATCGTGTTGTAGTCTCCCTTGTTTAAGTACAGGACCCTGGTATTGGATTTTATCTTTACACTCTCCACCTGTATTCTAAATTCAACCATACTGCCATCGCTCCTTCCAAGAAGATCCCTTAACAAGTGTGAGAATGTATGTGTATGTGAGAGAGTGTATGTGTGTGTGAGACAGAGAGAAAGAATGGAATTGTGTGGGTGTGAGAGAGTGGGGAGAAATCCAGGAGGGTCAGTATCCAGTGGGGTGGAATCCAATGGACAATGGATCCAGTGAGGTTGCAAAACTAACACTGAAAATACAGAGCAGTGAGTAGAAACATTGGTGGAAAAGCTGCTAAACCCCTGGGTGAGGAAAGGTCAGACACTTACCAAAACACTGGGATCGATCTTCATCAACTAGGAATCCAGGCTCACACACACATTCAAATGACCCAACTGTATTGGTGCAGCTCCCACGATCACAGACACCTGGCTGTGTGCACTCATTAACATCTAACAGGAATGAAAGGAACACCGAGAAATGGATTAATGAAGGGGAAACTCGAGAGGGAGGTGAGGGGAGGAGAGGAGGGAAAAAGAAGCATTGAGAGACAGAGAGAAAGGGAGAAACAGAAAGATGGGAGAGAGGCAGAGGGAGGTAGAGGTGGGAGAGACACATTTATGGAAACATAGTGAGAACAGGAGATAGGGGAGAGAGAAGGGATAGAGAGAAAGAAACAGAGAGAACACAGAAAAATTAGAAGGAAGGGAGACAGAGGAAAAATGAAAGAGCAGGAGTGAAGATTGTGAGAAAATAGTAAAATGAGGAGTGAGAGAAAGAGAAAGTCAGAGGAACAGAGACACCAAAAGCTAAATGGTGACTTCATACAATCCCCATGTTTAACAGATTTCCCTTTTTTAAGTTGAAGGACCCACACAAAGAAGCAAAGGTGCAGGAACTCAGAAAAGGCGAAGTTCAGGCTAACCAGGAAACAACTCAGAGTTAGAATTCCTGACAAACAAAAGCAAAGGAAAACTCAAAACCAACAAGAATGGAGGGAGAGAAAAGTGTGAGATAGAGGGTGGGAGAATCAAAAGGAGTTGGGGAGAGAGGGACAGAGAAAGAGAGGGAGAAGGAGGGAGAAAGAATTCTCATAATGAAGTGGGAGAGTTATGACATGGAGAATGGAGTGAAAGCAGGAGAGAGACAGTAAAGGAGAAATATTAAAATTCATGTAATGGAATAAATGCTGGATAATGTGGGTGTCTCACCGAGACAGGTGGAGAGATCAGCAGATGTAGTGAATCCCTCAGCACAGAGACAGGTGTAGGATCCAACACTATTCAAACATTCCCCATATGGAGCACAGAAATCTCCCTCAAAACATTCATTGATATCTAAAAAAACCATAAACAAAATCTCACAGCAAATCCACATTAGCTCTTTTACTTTACTCATTTTTAGAAAAGCTATTTTTGAGATAAAATTGACAGTTACTTGGATAAATTCAAATTAAAAGATGAAAGACAACACACATTTGTTAAGGCAATGTGATTGAGTTTTTGGATGAGGTAATATGATGCACACGGATTTCCAAAAGGCATTTGATACAGTGTGACACAACAGACCTGACAGCAAAGTTACAGCTCATGGAATATCAGGGACAGCAGTAACATGACCATGGAATTGCTCCAGTGATGGCCAACAGAGTGTGATGGGAAATATTTGAACATTAAACAGGAGGACATTACACAGTGTTAGGATTCCTGTTTTTGCTGACTGACATTAATGACCTAGTCCTTGGGTGCATAGGGCACAACTTCGGCACTTACGCAGAACACAAAGTTTGTGAGCACTGTGAACCGTGAGGAGGAGAGTAATAGATGTCAAGAGGACATAGGCGCCCCTATGCTGGAATGGGCAGATAAAATTTAACACATAGAAAGTGTAAAGGGATTCATGTTAGCAGAGGAACGCAGAGAGACAATCTAAAATAATGAGTACAATTCTGAAATGGCTACAGGAGCAAAGAATTCTGGGTGTTTATATATCCAGATCATAAAACGTTATCAAAAAGATTGAGAGCTTGGTTAAAAAGTGCATGGAATCCTGAACTTAAGTAATAGGGGAATTAAACTCCATCTGCCACTTCTCAGCCCATTGGCCCAGCTGGCCCAGATCCTGTTGTAATCTGAGATAACTCTCTTCACTGTCCACTACACCTCCAATTTTGGTGTCATCTGCAAACTTACTAACTGTATCTCTTATGCTCGCATCCAAATCATTTATGTAAATGACAAAAAGTAGAGGACTCAGCACTGATCCTTGTGGCACTCCACTGGTCACAGGCCTCCAGTCTGAAAAACAACCCTCCACCACCACCCTCTGTCTTCTACCTTTGAGCCAGCTCTGTATCCAAATGGCTAGTTCTCCCTGTATTCCGTGAGATGTAACCTTGCTAATCAGTCTCCCATGGGGAACCTTGTCAAACGCTTTACTGAAGTCCATATAGATCACATCTACTGCTCTGTCCTCATCAATCCTCTTTGTTACTTCTTCAAACAACTCAATCACGTTTGTGAGACATGATTTCCCATGCACAAAGCCATGTTGACTATCCCGAATCAGTCCTTGTCTTTCCAAATACATGTACATCCTGTCCCTCAGGATTCCCTCCAACAACTTGCACACCACCGATGTCAGGCTCATCGGTCTATAGTTCCCTGGCTTGTCTTTACCACCCTTCTTAAACATGTTTGCCAACCTCCAGTCTTCCGGCACTTCGTCTGTGACTATCGATGATACAAATATCTCAGCAAGAGGCCCAGCAATCACTTCTCTAGCTTCCCACAGAGTTCTCGGGTACACCTGATCAGATCCTGGGGATTTATCCACCTTTACCCATTTCAAGACATCCAGCACTTCCTCTTCTGTAATCTGGACATTTTGTAAGATGTCACCATCTATTTCCCTACAGTCAATATCTTCTATGTCTTTTTTCACAATAAATACTGATGCAAAATACTCATTTAGTATCTCCCCCATTTTCTGCGGCTCCACACAAAGGCTGCCTTGCTGATCTTTGAGGGGAGAAAGTGAGGACTGCAGATGCTGGAGATCAGAGCTGAAAATGTGTTGCTGGAAAAGCGCTTTTCCAGCAACACATTTTCAGCTCTGATCTTTGAGGGGCCCTATTCTCTCCCTAGTTACCCTTTTGTCCTTAATGTATTTGTAAAAACCCTTTGGATTCTCCTTAATTCTATTTGCCAAAGCTATCTTATGTCCCCTTTTTGCTGAAACTATTCTTTGATTTATAAAGATGCCTTCTGCACCTCATGGCAATTATTCATTTTCCACATTTAAAGGCAGGTTTCTGACAGAGAAATGTATAATCCAGAACCAACTCAGCTGAACTGTGCAAACGCTCACAATGATCATTCCACAGCAAGAGAAACATTCATTTCTGTCACTCCTTTTACATGCTCAGGATGTATCAGTAGCTCTCCAGCAAACACATTATTACAAAAGTGTAACCACTCCAGTAATTGAACAATCAGACAATTGTGCACAACAGGATCCCACCAAACATTACTAAGTTCAGCAAAGACCTCATTCAATTCTGTGCACAGAATGTTTTGGAATGCTGGAAGAAACTGCATATATTTCAGTATTGGTTTCAAATCTTCTACAGCTGAGCACAGCCTCAGTTTATGGAACTCTGGGACATTGTCAGTCTGAGTCAAACCTGCACATCGATTGCTGTCAGCACTTTGCCGATATCCAGGGTTACAGTCACATTGGTACGAGCCCTCAGTGTTGACACATCTTCCAGAATTCCCACACGGTGCAGCATTTGCACACTCGTCAATATCTGTAATGATAGATAACCAATCAGACTGCACTGGGCAGAGTTTAACCCTGACATCCGATTGCTTCTTTCATAGGGTGGGAGTACATCTAACAGGGAGCTAGGCTGCCATGTGGCCTGACAGTACAATGGCTTAACGATAATAATATTAATGATAAAGATGTGCGCTAATCTTGCAACAGGAGAGTGGAAGGTTAACCTTCTACCTGACCCCATGCTATAACTTGTCCTTGAAGTGTTTGATGGGGACAGTGTAGAGGAAGATTTACTCTGTAGCTAACCCCATGTTGTCCCTCCCCTCGCAATGTTTGATGGGGGATAGTGTAGAGGAAGCTTTATTTTGTAGCTAGTCCCATGCTGTCCTTGCCCTGGCAATGCTTGATGGGGACAATGGGAGTGGAAGCTTTACTCTGTATCTAACCCTGTGCTGTCTCTGTTCCTGAAGAAGGGCTTATGCCCGAAACGTCGATTCTCCTGTTCCTTGGATGCTGCCTGACCTGCTGCGCTTTTCCAGCAACACATTTTTCAGCTCTGTCTCTGTCCTGGAAGTGTTTGATGGCGCAGTGTGGAGACAGCTTTACTCTGTATCTAACCCCGTGCTATCCCTGTCCTGGGAGTGTTTGATACTGCATTTCCCTCCTGCCTCTGGATATTGTTACCATTATTTGGTTTCAGGCTTTAAGTAAAGTCAAGGCCCTTATTACCTGAACACTTGCGATTCTGGATTCTGTAGCCATTTGGACAGGGCAGACAGCGATATGATCCCACTGAATTCACACACTCTGCATTTGGACAGGTGGAAATATCCAGACACTCATCAATATCTGAAAAGGTGCAAAAAGTAGGGAGAACAGACTGAATTTAGAAATTTGCCGTCCAAATCAATCTAAATATCATTAACAAGACAGAATGTGTGTGTGTGTGTGTGTGTGAGTGACAGACAGACAGAGAGAGACAGAGAGAGAGAGAGACAGAGAAAGAGAGAGCACGAGAGAGAGACAGATAGAGAGACAGAATGAGAGAGAGAGAGAGAGACAGAGCGAGAGAGAGACAGAGACAGAGAGAGAGCGCAAGAGAGAGAGACAGACAGAGAGACAGAGAGAGAGAGAGAGGGAGGGACAAGTCGAGAGTGTTCACAAGTGATTCTGGGACTGTAGGCGTGAGGTCTGATGCTTTATCTTCATTTTCTTAATGTTCTGATGGTGAATATTTTTATTCTTCTTTCTGTAACAATGATGTTCTGCCCATTCTCCCAAATCCCAGCTTTTGATCAATTGATCTCTGTGACCTACCAACCTTTCTTGGAGCTTCTGGATTTCAGATCATCAAAACGTGACAATCTCAAAAACCCATTTGCCACCTCATGAGCAACAAGTCTTTGTATTGGACTCTCAGCTCCAGTCTCTTGCTTGATCCTTTTTTTAAAATTCATTCTCGTGATGCAGAGGTAACTGAGAAGGCAAAGCATTAATTACCCACAGAGCAGTCTCAGAGTCAACCACATTGCTGTGGGTCTGGAGTCACATATAGGCCAGACAGGATCAGGATGGCAGTTCCCTTCCCTAACGGACATTAGTGACCTCGATGGATTTTCCTTGACATCATTATTAGATTTTTACTGAAGTCAAACTCTGTCATCTCAGCAGATTCAAACCTGGGTCTTTGGATAAATATCCCAGCAATAATACTAAGAAGGTTGTTGCTTCCCCCCAAGTCTCACCCTGCCACACCCACAATCATCTGTCAGACACTCCATGGCCCTGATTTCTTTTTTTCTGATATTGAGTTTTTGAGGTGGGAGGTGAATACAACGTTGAAAACTCCTCATGCTGCCGGATTTACAATGAGGACAAATTATTAATTACCCACACAATCCGTCCCGTGAGAATTGGCTGAAAACCCCTTGGAACAGGCACAATGGAAACTGCCGACTGTGTTCACACAGTGCCCATTGAGGCAGGGCTGAGGTCTCACTCTACATTCGTCAGTATCTACAGGAGAGACACAAACCATTAGCCATCCGCCTCAAAATCAAAACAGCCCATTAGATCGAAGTCCCCACCGAGGCCCACACACAAGCTCAATGTACCCTCACTGCCTTCTCCCGACCCCCACCCCCCTCCTGTACTCTCGCAGTGCCCCCCCTTCCTCCAGCCTCCGCACCCCATTCCCCTTCCAATTACTCTCTGATACCTCCTCCATCACCCCACAGGATGGGAGCTAGAAGTTCCCCCCCCTTGGGTAATTTGGCCTCAGTACCCCCAGAAGCAGCAAATCCCGTCTCTAAGCCAGTTAAACTGGACCCCAGTGATGAATAAACACCAGTCTCGATGACAGCACTGATGGCCCCTGCTGCTTTGCTGAGCGCAGTTCGACTCTCTGCTCGGCTTCACTCACCAACACAACGTGAACGTTCGGTGTTCAACTGGAAACCAGTGTTACATGCACATGTGTAACCAAGCTGCCGTATCACACAGCGTCCCGGCCCACAGATCTGCGGCATCCGATGACAGATGTGAACCTCAGGAACTGCAGATCGAGAAGAACATAGCAACAGTAAATACCATTGGGAGTGAGAGTCAGAGAGAGAGAGACAGAATACAAGGAACGGAATAGAGTTAGCAAGTGAGAGAGGAAGACTGGGCAAGAGAAAGACAAATGGTGGAAGAGAGAAAATATAACAAGGAAAGAGATGAGCAGAATGGGAAAAAAAAGAAACGGAGAAGAGGAGGAAAGCAAAGAGCTGGAACAGAATGGGGAAAGTGAACAGGAAGGAAGCACAAAGTGACAGCACGAGAGAGAGAGAGAGAGACATAATGACAGAGCGAGGGAAAAGGATAGATAATGAAAGGAAGGAAGGAAGGAAAGAGGACACTCTGTATACAAGGAAACCCCACACTGTATACACCAGGTAAAAGGAACTCCCACACTGTATACACTGTGTACAGGGACCCCCCACACTGTATACACCATGTACAGGGGTGCCCACACTGTATACACTGTGTACATGGAGCCCTCACACTGTATAAACCGTGTACAGGGACACCCCACACTGTATACACCGTGTTCAAGGAGCCACCACACTGTATACACGGAGCCCCCCCCAACACTGTATACACCGTATACACGGAGCCCCCACACTGTATACACTGTACATGGAACCCCCACACTGTATACACCCTGTACAGGGACCCCCCCACACTGTATACACCATGTACAAGGAGCTCCCACACTGTATACACCGTGTACAGGCAATCCCCCACACTGTATACACCATGTACAGAGACCCCACCACACTGTATACACCATGTACATGGAGCCCTCACACTGTATACACCGTGTACAAGGTTCCCCCACACTGTATACACCGTGTACAAAAAGACCCCACACTGTATACACCATGTACAGGGAGCCCCCCCCCCCACACAGTATACACCTTATACAGGAAGCCCCCATACTGTATTCACTATGTACAAGGAGATCCCACACTGTATACTCCATGTACACGGAGCCCTCCCCACTGTATACACCGTGTACAGGGAACCCCCACACTGTATACACCGTGTACAGGGAACCCCCACACTGTATACACCGTGTACAGGGAACCCCCACACTGTATACACCGTGTACAGGGAACCCCCACACTGTATACACCGTGTACAGGGAACCCCCACACTGTATACATCGTGTACAGGGTGCCCCCACACTGTATACACGGAGCCTCCCCCACACTGTATACACCTTATACAGGAAGCCCCCATACTGTATTCACCATGTACAGGGATCTCCCACACTGTATACACCACGTACAAAGAGCCCCCCCACCACTGTGTACACCGTGTACAGAGAGCCCCACACTGTATACACCGTGTACAGGGAGCACCCACACAGTATACACCATTTACAAGGATTTCGCCCCTACCCCCCCACACAATGCCTACACCATGTACAGGGACCCCTCACACTGTGTATACCATGTACATGGAACCCACACTGTATACACCATGTACATGGACCCCACACACTGTATGCACCGTGTACAGGACCCCTCCCCACCACACTGTATACACCATGCACTTGGAACCCTCACACTGTATACACCGTGTACAAGGTTCCCCCACACTGTATACACCATGTACAAAAAGACCCCACACTGTATACACCATGCACTTGGAACCCTCACACTGTATACACCATGTACAAGATGCCCCCACACTGTATACACCATGTACAAAAAGACCCCACACTGTATACACCATGTACAAGATGCCCCCACACTGTATACACCGTGTACAAAAAGACCCCACACTGTATACACCATGTACAAGGAGCACCCACATGGCAAAGAATGCAGCAACATTGCGAGATTGACAGAGGACCTAGATGAAACTGTAACTGATTTGCCTGTCAGATTGTGGAAACCGAGGTATCCTCATCAGGGCATGGGGAGTCAGTGGGTGGGGACTGAGTATGGCAGGGACTGAGTGGGGCAGGGACTGAGTGGGGCAGGGACTGGGTGGGGCAGGGACTGAGTGGGGCAGGGACTGAGTGGGGCAGGGACTGAGTGGGGCAGGGACTGGGTGGGGCTGGGACTGAGTGGGGCAGAGACTGAGTGGGTGGGGACTGAGTGGGTGGGGACTGTGTGGGGCAGGGACCGAATGGGCGGGTCTGAGTGGGGCATGGACTGAGTGGGGCATGGACTGAGTGGGTGGGGACTGAGTGGGTGGGGACTGAGTGGGTGGGGACTGAGTGGGTGGGGACTGAGTGGGGCAGGGACTCAGTGGGGCAGGGTCTGAGTGGGCGGGGACTGAGTGGGTGGGGACTGAGTAGGTAGGAAATGATTGGGGCATGGACTGAGTGGGTGGGGACTGAGTGGGTGGGGACTGAGTGGGTGGGGACTGAGTGGGTGGGGACTGAGTGGGGCAGGGACTCAGTGGGGCAGGGACTCAGTGGGGCAGGGACTCAGTGGGGCAGGGTCTGAGTGGGCGGGGACTGAGTGGGTGGGGACTGAGTAGGTAGGAAATGATTGGGGCATGGACTGAGTGGGTGGGGACTGAGTGGGTGGGGACTGAGTGGGTGGGGACTGAGTGGGTGGGGACTGAGTGGGGCGGGGACTGAGTGGGGCAGGGACTGAGTGGGGCAGGGACTCAGTGGGGCAGGGTCTGAGTGGGCGGGGACTGAGTGGGTGGGGACTGAGTAGGTAGGAAATGATTGGGGCAGGGACTGAGTGGGTGTGGACTGAGTGGGCGGGGACTGAGTGGGCGGGGACTGAGTGGGCGGGGACTGAGTGGGGTAGGGACTGAGTGGGCGAGGTATGAGTGGGCAGGGACTGAGTGGGCGGGGACTGAGGCGGCATGGACTGAGTGGGCGTGGGCTGAGTGGGCGGGGACTGAGTGGGCAGGGACTGAGTGGGCGTGGGCTGAGTGGGCAGGGACTGAGTGGGGCAGGGACTGAGTGGGGCAGGGACTGAGTGGGGCAGGGACTTAGTGGGTGGGGGCTGAGTGGGCGGGGACTGAGTGGGCGGGAACTGAGTGGGCAGGGACTGAGAGGGCGGGGACTGAGAGGGATAGGGACTGAGTGGGCGGGGACTGAGTGGGCAAGGACTGAGCGGGCGTGGGCTGAGTGGGCGTGGGCTGAGTGGGCGGGGACTGAGTGGGCAGGGACTGAGTGGGGCGGGGACTGAGTGGGGCGGGGGCTGAGTGGGCGGGGACTGAGTGGGGCGGGAACTGAGTGGGGCAGGGACTGAGTGGGCGGGGGCTGAGTGGGCGGGGACTGAGTGGGGCGGGGACTGAGTGGGGCGGGGACTGAGTGGGCGGGGGCTGAGTGGGCGGGGACTGAGTGGGGCGGGGACTGAGTGGGCGGGGACGTTGTGGGGGCGATGTTGTGGTCGGGGACTGAGTGGGTGGGGTCTGTGTGGGGCAGGGACTGAACAGGCGGGTCTGACTGGGGCTGGGACTGAGTGGGGCGGGGACTGAGTGGGGCAGGGACTGAGTGGGTGGGATTGAGTGGGCGGGGACATTGTGGGTGGGGACTGAGTGGGCAGGTACTGAGTGGGCGGGGCTGAGTGTGTGGGGACTGAGTTGGTGGGGCTTGAGTGGGGCAGTGTCTGAGTTGGTGGGGACTGAGTGGGCAAGCACTGGGTGGGTGGGGACGGTGTGGGCGGGGACTTAGTGGGTGGGGACTGATTGGGCTGGGCCGTAGTGGGCGGGGACTGAGTGTACCTGTACTGGGTGGGCGGGAACTGAGTGGGTGGGGACTGAGTGGGTGGGGATTGATTCGGCGGGTACTGAGTGGGCGGGAATGTAGTGGGCGGGGACTGAGTGAGTGGGGTTTGAGTGGGTGGGGACTGAGTGGTCGGTGATTAGGTGGGTGGGAAGAGAGTGCATGTGAATGGTGCGTGGAGAGAGACCGTGTGGGGAGATAGGGTGTCGGTATCCAGTGCTCACAGACTGAATGCATGGGTAGTGTGTATACAGGGACTGTGAAGGGAGTGAGTGCGTGGGGGGTGTACGCAGGGAGGGCGTGAGTGTGCGGGGAATCTACACAGGGACTGTGTGGGGAGTGCGTGCACGGGGAGTGAGTGCGCAGGGAGTGTACACAGGGACTGCGTGGGGAGTGAGTGCGTGGGAAGTGTACGCAGGGAGAGCGTGAGTGTGCGGGGAATCTACACAGGGACTGTGTGGGGAGTGCGTGCACAGGGAGTGAGTGCGCAGGGAGTGTACACAGGGACTGCGTGGGGAGTGAGTGCATGGGAAGTGTACGCAGGGAGAGCGTGAGTGTGCGGGGAGTGTACACAGGGACTGCGTGGGGAGTGAGTGCGCGGGAAGTGTACACAGGGACTGCGTGGGGTGTGAGTATGTGGGGTGTGTACACAGGGACTGCGTGGGGTGTGAGTGCGTGGGGTGTGTACACAGGGACTGCGTGGGGAGTGAATGCACGGGGAGTGTACACAGGGACTGCGTGGGGCGTGAGTGCGTGGGGAGTAAGTGCACGGGGAGTGTACACAGGGACTACATGGGGAGTGAGTGTGCAGGGAGTGAGTACACAGGGACTGCGTGGGGAGTGAGTGCACGGGGAGTGTACACAGGGACTGCGCGGGGAGTGAGTACACAGGGACTGCGTGTGGAGTGAGTGCACGGGGAGTGTACACAGGGACTGCGCGGGGAGTGAGTACACAGGGACTGCGTGTGGAGTGAGTGCGCGGGGAGTGAGTACACAGGGACTGCGTGGGGAGTGAGTGCGTGGGGAGTGTACACAGGGACTGCGTGGAGAGTGAGTGCGCAGGGAGTGAGTACACAGGGACTGCGTGGGGAGTGAGTGCGCAGGGAGTGAGTACACAGGGACTGCGTGGGGAGTGAGTGCGCAGGGAGTGAGTACACAGGGACTGCGTGGGGAGTGAGTGCGCAGGGAGTGAGTACACAGGGACTGCGTGGGGAGTGAGTGCGCAGGGAGTGAGTAAACAGGGACTGCGTGGGGAGTGAGTGCGCAGGGAGTGAGTACACAGGGACTGCGTGGGGAGTGAGTGCGCAGGGAGTGAGTAAACAGGGACTGCGTGGGGAGTGAGTGCACGGGGAGTGTACACAGGGACTGCGTGGGGAGTGAGTGCGTGGGGAGAGAGGCTGCAGGGACAGATTGTGCGGGGAGAGAGAGTGTGGGGAGTGAGAGCGCGGGGAGTGAGTTGGCTCTTACAGATCTGGGAAGAAGTTGCATTTTTTGCTACATTTGCTGCTATTCTATACTCTCAGAGTCAGGATAACTGTCTCAGTTTATTCACTGTGACAACCTCCAGCCTTTCAAGTGATAGAGCACCTGACCCTTTGAAGGAAAATCAGTTCAATCCAGCAACAAATCCATTGATGCAGAGCTCTGACCAGAAAGGAACAGGAATTTGGAAACAGGGTGGGCACAATATCCATCCCAACAGCAACACAAAGATTCTGACACAGAAAGCAAAGCAAGAGTTGGAAGTGTTTAAAGATGGCGAATGTGGCAGCTTGTGAATCTATTTGCCTTGTTTCTGAAGTAGGAGTTGGACACAAACCTGGTCGGGAGGTCCTGGGCACAGCTGCTGTTGTGGGCGATGTCCTGGCTACGCTTGTTGTCTCTCTCAGCCTTGGAGCTGAGGTGGAAAGAGAATCAAAACATTACAGTTCCCCTCTGGTACCCATCTCAAACATCCCCCCTTTTCACACATTCCATCCTTCCCCTGCTATCCCCTTCTCCCCCAGCCTCCAATCCCAATTTCACCCTCATCTACATCTTTCCAATCATTCCCCCTTCACCCGCGTGCTATCCTCTCCCCACATCCCTCCACCCTTGATCCTGCAATGACCTTGAACCTACCCTGTGTGGGTTGAACAATTGGTGCTGAGGTACTGGTCAATGATGCTTGATCCACATTTGTGACTCCTCGGTTCCTCTCCCCCAATCCCTGGTTACTGTAGCGGAGATCTGACCGGATGTAATGATATCCAGAACCTGCGGGGCAAATCTCCCGAAATCCCTCTGAAGGCAGAAATTGAAATTTAGAATCTTAAAACATCCAGAATCTGTTTGAAAGCCCAGTGTGAATATGTCAAACAGCGATGATGCTTCAATCGCACTGGCACTGATGGTGTACTTGATCCAGCCAAAACAGCCCCGATTGAGTTCAAACATCAGTAGGGCAAAGTGCGAGATTTGAATAATCATATTTAGTCATTTGTGAGCATAATGTGTCATAGTGAGAGGTCAGAAACCCAAAAGTACTTAGAGACTGACTGAATTTTTAATTGCAATGTGTTTTTCTGAACAAAAATAACAGGGTCAAAAGGGGACTGCAGATGTAAATTCTGTACAGTTGCTATCTGGAGAGAGACCCTGGAATGTCATACTGATATAGTACAAGGATTCTTCAAAGGGATGGATTTAAAAGGGAGAAAGACATGACAAACTAAACTGCAATCCCCTGGGAGTTATCTCAGAAGATGTGAACATGATGAGAAAAATAGGCAGCAGATTGTTTTGTCTCTTCCCCTTTTAAGAATACACAAGAACAGGGATTAAAAGGCAATTGAATCCTGGTCTGTGTGTGCCAGTGGACAATAATGTGTTTGCGTATTTGTGCTTGGGTACTTACTAACACACAGCATAAACACGAGTCTGAGAACCTGTGTGTTGTGTGGTCACAGTTAAAGTGAAGGTCAGCTGTTACTTTAAATGCTAGAAGCCATTTAGTCAGATCACAGGAAACAGGATAGACTTCAACTATTCTGCAAAACCAAGAATCTCAAATTCAGTTGTTTGAATGTGCAATGTTCCATGTTTCATGAATGACTGAGAGATTGAACCATTTATCTTTAAACGTATATTTTTATTACACTTCATTCTCGTTTCTAATTGGTGTTTGATGCACTGCACTATTATTTCTTCTTGCGTTTAGTAACTAACAAAATTACTCTATCATTATGTCAAGAAAGTGCAGTTAAATTGGCTCCTTTTAAAGCATTAATTCATATGGTCTGTGAGAAAGGACCCCACTGGGAAAGGAATCCTCTTTAAATGAACCTGTTGTAACCAACTCAGTGCAGCAGGAGAATAAAGGTTGGGAGCAATTTCATTCCTCTTCACTCAGGAACTTAATAATTCGGTGTACAGTACTCTGTTTGGAACTAGAACAAATTGAGTAAAGTTGCCTTCGATCTGGTTTGTTATTTCACCAGAGGCATGAAGCTGCTCATGATAAAAACTAGCACCTACACCCTGCCTCTTGGGAATCTTCAAACCACTCAAGTCCCATATGTAACTCCAGGCCCACATTGCGGTTATGATCTGAATTCCACATGGTCCACTGAACAAACCATTGGCAGAGTTTGGTCTCCAGTATCCCTTTGGGGTCTAGATTCCCAAAACAAAACCAAGGCCTTGACTCTGGAACAGACAGATTTCCAGCAGGTCGAGGGAGGGAGACTCACTAACATCAAATCACACAAACCCAAGCAACTGTGATAGCAACCATCTCCATTCACTGCCTCCTGCCAAATCCCCCCAGTGTTTCTAATGTTTCTGAACCTGACACTGTAACCTGACAGAGTGTTGCTTTGTTCCCTTCCCTCTGCCTCACTGCAGAAACTGAGGAAATTTATTTCCCAGACAGGGCTCTTGTCACAATGCAGAACAATATCACAGAATTATTATGGTACAGAAGGGGGCCAGTGGTCCATCGTGCCTGTACAAAATCTATGACATAGTGCCAATCTCCTGTCCTTTCCCCATTTCCCGACACACTATTTCTATCCAAATAATTATTTAATACCCTCTTGAATTCTTCAATTGAATCTGCCTCTATCAGATTTCCAGGTAATGTATTCCATGCCCTAAATACTTGATGCCTGTAAATGTTTTCCTTACATAACGCTTTGCACGTCTCTTTAAACCTACGTCCTTTCACTCTAGTTTCTTTCCCTATCTAGTCTATCCAGCCCACTCAGCCCCCAAACAAATCCTCTCTCAGACTTCCCCTCTCCAAGGGAATAGTCCCAACCTCTTCAATCTATCCTCACAACTGAGGTTTCTCATTCCTGAAATCATTGTTGTAAATCCCTTCTGCACTCTCTCCAATATATTTGCATCTTTCCTTGACACTTTATTTATTTCTCCCATTATCATCAACCCAATAACACCCACCCTCTCGCCCCAGGTGCCCAAAGATCAGTGGGTCAAGCATTGGTCTATTCATTCACACAACAGAAACTTGCTGCCCTCTCATCTGTGACTCAAGGGATGGTCAATGATGTCACTTCTTCCATCACTCCTTCATTACTCCCCTCACAGTCACCTTGCTGTCTCTCTTATCCCCTCTTATACTCTCTCTCTGATACCCTCCTCCTCCTCCTACCCTCCTCCTCCTACCCTCCTCCTCCTCCTACCCTCCTCCTCCTCCTACCCTCCTCCTCCTACCCTCCTCCTCCTCCTACCCTCCTCCTCCTCCTCCTACCCTCCTCCTCCTCCTACCCTCCTCCTCCTCCTCCTACCCTCCTCCTCCTCCTACCCTCCTCCTCCTCCTCCTACCCTCCTCCTCCTCCTCCTACCCTCCTCCTCCTCCTACCCTCCTCCTCCTCCTCCTACTCCTCCTACCCTCCTCCTCCTCCTACCCTCCTCCTCCTCCTCCTACCCTCCTCCTCCTCCTACCCTCCTCCTCCTCCTACCCTCCTCCTCCTACCCTCCTCCTCCTCCTACCCTCCTCCTCCTCCTACCCTCCTCCTCCTCCTACCCTCCTCCTCCTACCCTCCTCCTCCTCCTACCCTCCTCCTCCTACCCTCCTCCTCCTCCTCCTACCCTCCTCCTCCTCCTCCTACCCTCCTCCTCCTCCTCCTACCCTCCTCCTCCTACCCTCCTCCTCCTCCTACCCTCCTCCTCCTCCTACCCTCCTCCTCCTCCTCCTACCCTCCTCCTCCTCCTACCCTCCTCCTCCTCCTACCCTCCTCCTCCTACCCTCCTCCTCCTCCTTCGTTCCATTTATCTCATTCATCTCTTTTCTTTCTATTTTTCCTACATTCAACCCCTTTTGCTCCACTCTTCCCCTTGCAGTCTCTCACTCTTTACTCACACTCTTTCCCTCTATCCCCTACCTATTTTCCCCCTTTCCTGTCTCACTTCCTTCCCAACTGTATAGCCCTCTGCAGTCAGAGGTCAGTAAGGTGCTGGCCATGGGTAACTTCCTGATTACCTGTGAGCGGCGATGGGCACTTCAGGCACTCTGTTCCCCAGGCTTTCCCCACTCTGCTGCAGCAACAGATCTGCTTCGTGATGTTCTGTCCCACGGGCAGGGAACAGGATCCACTCCTCCAAATCCGATAACAAGGTCCTTTGGTTAATGAGATCACCTTCTGCGCTGAAACATTGAAACCGCAGCAAGTTACTCAGTAAAAACACAGGAGTTGGAGTAGGAATGGTTCGCCACTCTTCTTCAGTCTGGAGAACCCCAAATAGGCCCCCAGGTGATGTGGGAAATCTCCCAGACTCATCTTGTCCTCACAGTCACTCTTTAACAAGTTTGTTGCAGCATAAAGTCTGCTGTTTTCCTACTTCCCAACATTAATGTGGTCGTGTTACATCTCAAAGCCCATTGGCAACAAAGCTTTAAAAGACATACTCATCTCATCATCACATGTGAACCAATATTATGAAGGTGCCAGACTCCACCTTACTGCGTACACTAGTAGCATGGCATGCCAAGGTTTCTCCTAGCCCATATACAACAGAGCCTGTGATTGTAAGGTGTGTGTGTAAATGCCCATAATTGTCATAAACATCCATTGAGATTCTCAATATGATGTTACTCATACAGTCAAAAAGATAAGGACACAGACTCTTCAGTCCAACTCATCCAGGCCAACCATATATAATAGAAACTTACAAGATAATACATGGCTTGGAAAGGGTGGGCGCTAGGAAGTTGTTTCCGTTAGGCGAGGAGACTAGGACCTGTGGACACAGCCTTAGAATTAGAGGGGGTAAATTCAGAACAGAAATGCAGAGACATTTCTTCAGCCAGAGAGTGGTGGGCCTGTGGAATTCATTGCCGCAGAGTGCAGTGGAGGCCGGGACGCTAAATGTCTTCAAGGCAGAGACTGATAGATTCTTGATGTCACAAGGAATTAAGGGCTACGGGGAAAATGCGGGTAAGTGGAGTTGAAATGCCCATCAGCCATGATTGAATGGCGGAGTGGACTCGATGGGCTGAATGGCCTTACTTCCACTCCTATGTCTTATGGTCTTATGGTCTTATATCCTAAGAGAAGAAAGTGAGGACTGCAGATGCTGGAGATCAGAGCTGAAAATGTGTTGCTGAAAAAGTGCAACAGGTCAGGCAGCATCCAAGGAGCAGGAGAATCGATGTTTTGGGCATCAGTCCTTCTTCAGGAAATCCTGAAGAAGGGCTTATGCCCGAAACATCGATTCTCCTTTTCCTTGGATGCTGCCTGACCTGCTGCGCTTTTCCAGCAACACATTTTCAGCTCTTATATCCTAACCCAATCTAGTCCCATTTGCTAGCATTTGGCCCATACCTCTCTAAACCTTTCCTATTCATATACCCATCCAGATGCCTTTTAAATGTTGTAATTGTACCAGCCTCCACCACTTCCTCTAGCAGCTTGTTCCATACACACACCACCCTCTGCGTGATAAAGTTGCTACTTAGATCCCTTTTAAATCTTTCCCCTCTCACTTAAACCTATGCTCTAGTTTTTGACTCAGTCACCACAGAGAAAAGACATTGTCTATTTGTTCTATCTATGCCCACATGATTTTATAAATCTCTATAAAATCGGCACGGTGGCACAGCGGTTAGCACTGCTACCTCACAGCGCCAGAGATCCGGGTTCAATTCCCGCTTCAGGTGACTCTCTGTGTGGAGTTTGCACATTCTCCCCATGTCTGCATGGGTTTCCTCTGGGTGCTCCGGTTTCCTCCCACAGTCCAAAGATGTGCAGGTCAGGTGAATTGGCCATGCTAAATTGCCCATAGTGTTAGGTGAAGGGGTAAATGTAGGGGAATGGATTTGGGTTGGTTGCTCTTCGGAGGGTCGGTGTGGACTTGTTGGGCCGAAAGGACTGTTTCTACACTGTAGGGAATCTAATCTAAGGTCACCCCTCAGTCTGAAATACACCAGGTAAAATACTCCCCAGCTATTCAGTTTCTCCCTGCGGCTCAAATCCTCCAACCCTGGCAACATCCCTGTAAATCTTTTCTGGACCTTTTCAAGTTTCACAACATCCTTCCGATAGCTGGAAAACCAGAATTGCATGCAGTATTCCAAAAGTGGCCTAACCAAAGTCCTGTATGGCTGTAATGTACTCACGTCTAGTTCTTACCTCATCAGGTATGAAAACCCGAAAAAAGGTAAAAACCTAACCCTAATGCTACCTCTTCATCTACAGCAGATGGTGAGAGCAGAACAGATCAAGGTTAACAGTGATGGCCGTTTACAAAGAAACAGCTCCCAGATTCCAGATCCCAGAGCTCACATCATGGTGGCAATGCAGGTTAAATAGTGGGAGCTTCTCGTAAAAAGCTCCAAAATATCATTTGCAGATCCTCCAAAACACCACTGAACTACACAAGATGAGCCTTACACTCAAGGATTCAGAAGACTAACAGCAACAAACTTTTGTGTGTGAATTATCACAAATTAAATAGCCACGAGGCAATTTATCTCTTTTCTACTTCACATACAAAAACCTCTGTATCTCTTTTATTAAAAAAAAAGTATAGTCTGCTTCTTACAGACTAAAGAAGTAAAAATGGCAATCAAAATCTAAGGTTAGGATAAAGGTTTGAGAGAGTGAGGGATAAGTCACTGCATTGTTTAAAGCAAAATTAAATTTATATTGGAAACTGACAGAGGTACAGGTTATGGAGAGTGTGAGGCAGTAGAATTAGTTTGAGATTGATACAGCATTGAGGGGAGAGCAAGGGACATTGGGATTACATTGGTATGGGAGAATATGTTGGTGCAATTAGTTTGAAGACTGCTACAGACCTTTGGGAGGGATTAGGTTGGGGATTAGTACAGCGCTGTAGGGACAAAGTGGGGCAGTGAGATTCATTTGGGGATTAGTACAGGGATATGGGGAGGGAGTGGGGTAGTGGGATTAGGTTGGGGATTAGTATAGTGCTATGGGGAGAGTGTGGGGCAGTGGGATTAGGTTGGGGATTAGTACAAGGCTATGGGGAGAGAGCACGGGGCAGTGGGATCAGTTTGGGGATTAGTATAGGGCTATGGGGAGACTGTGGGGCAGTAGAAAGAGCTTTTGACTGCTCTCGTTGTTGGTTATAATTGACCAAATTTCCTATTCCTAATTTGTAAACTTCAATTCCATGGTCCCCTAGATGAAAGCTGCTGTAATTTCGGAAGTTGAGGGTGGAGCTATTGCCTGTAGAAAACTGGCTGGTAGTTTTGGTGATTGTGCTCAATGGTTACAAGGCGTTGTGTCTGTAATTTCTGATCACTTACAGATGCAGCGGCTCTTGGAGGTGTCCTGCACAAACCCTTGGCTGCATACACAGCGGTAGCTGCCTCTCACGTTCAGGCACTTTCCATTTTGACAGATTCCTGGCAGGGAGCACTCATTGATATCTGGAAGAAGCAGAATGAAAGAGTTGACTATATGCTCATAAAGTTACCCTCTCCAACGGGTGGGGAGGGAGCAGCACCAGGTCAAAAGCTTATTTCTAGTCTTATGTTTTATGAGTGCTACAGAAGTGATGGTTGAGCTCTCCAGGTGATTGCTCTGCAGTAAATTTTCATGCCTCAATTATTTTTATAAGAAATTAAATCAGTCTTCAGGGAAGGCCAACAGTAAGTGAGGTGGCATCTGTTTTATCCATCTATCGATTTGATACCTTACACCCCTATACTCACCTCACAGTTAATATAAAGAAGAATCTCGTTTGCAGTTACAGTGTCCCCACAGATGTTCTGTGGTGGTGGGCAATGCTACCTTACCCCAACTGCAGTGTTACGCCTGTTTATTGCAACGTGGACACCAAGGCCCTTCAAACAGCATCCTGAGGGGCTAGTAACTTACAGAACCTTTTAGTCCCAATGCTTGCTACTGAATCTAGATACTGAATGTCACACAGATTTCAATTGTATTGAGGCACCTCAGAGTGTAAGGAATTTATCGAGAAAACCTGAATATTGTTGCAACTTCTAGAATGTCCAATTGGAAACATTTTGGAATATACCTTTAGATATTTTTAAAATAATATGTTTTTGGAAAATATTTATTGCAATCCTGGCGCCCTCTAGAGAACAGTGCAGCATTTTGAACTGGAGATGGTATTTGGTGGGGTCCCCTGGGATCAACGCTTTGTGTGCACTTCAATTATACAACTGTAAAATGATGTTGATTATTGTCTCAATAATTATGGGATGGGGAGGTACTAGCAGCTTACGGACTATCACAGACATCACACAAGAATGGTCAGTAATAGTGGGATAGAGTGCCAGCAAATATTTACTCAGGGAAAATATTTTGCTTGAACCAAAGGACATTACCTGTTTAAGACCAGACATGATTTAATACATTATCTTCGTACCAAACAGTTTGAAAAGATATAGTATGTCAAGGTTGGAATGCGAGCTGTTGAGACCAGTGTTAAGATTATTTGGGAGGTATGTGCAGAATGCTCCAAAGGGATAGGCAGCTTAATGCATCAAATGTAGACAGGGTTCAGGCTGTGCACCTCCTCTCAATGAAGCTGCCAGCAGAGGAAGCAGGGAATGAGATTTCCCAAATACCAGAGCATCAATTGCTGCTCCCACTCCGATCATGCCTTTAGAATGCAGCCTAATTACTAAAGCAGCTTTCAGTTTATTCAGGTCTCCAGTCTCTCTCTGGGGGAGGGGGGGGGGGAGCGGGAAGCATGGTGTGGAATCTAATTTGCACTAATCCCTTGTGTAAAGAGGTTCGCACCTTTTACCCTCATCACCTCCATGACTGTGTAAACTGAATGGTTAATGTGCTCACACAGAAATCGTCTTTTTATTTCTTCTTTTCCATATTCAGTCAATTCAGCGGAACTCCCAGCACTGACGTGGAGAGGCCCCAGCAGCTGTAATGGGTGCAGCAATAGCGTCTCTGGGAATGTGGATTCTTAACAGTTATTCTTCATGTCTGAACCCTGATCATGAGTGAGTGTTCACAGACAATTCAAACATCAGTCTGAAGTTTAACACACACTGCACTGGAGGTTCACTCAGGAAACAGGCTAAATCCAAAGAGCTACTGAATGTAACTGTAAACCCCAAAGTATGGGCAGCACAGGCTGGGTCCTTCCCGACTGCCTGCTGATATTAGGATTATATTCATAGCAGTACTTTCTGTCTGGAGTTAGGAGTAAGGGGAGCAGGGTGTTGTTGGTGGGATGAAGGTGGGGAAAGGGGTTCATGTGGCAGGGAATTTAAGGTGCTTTGCCTTATTTACCTTGACAATGCCCATCAGCAGCTTTTTCAAATCCATGTGGGCAGTCATTTCCTGTGGAATAGAAAAGAACAACAGTAAAGCAGAAAGAAACAGAGAAAAAAGGCTGGGAGGAAATCGAAACAAGAGTGACTGAACATCTTAACTAGACTCAGAGTAGACAGGCAGGAAGCTGGAAGAACACAGCAAACCAGGCAGCATCAGGAGGTGGAGAAATCAACATTTCGGGTGTAACCCTTCTTTGGGACTGGGGGTGAGTGTGGGGGGAGCTGCAGGGGTCAGGGTGGTGAAGTGGGGACAGGTGAAGACAGGTAGAGGGTACGACGTGGTTGGCCAATGGGAGGAATGAATCAAGTTGATGGCAGGGACGGGTGGAAGGGAGGGGAAGAGAGGCTAGGAAGGGGGGTGGGGATAGGGAAGGAGGTTATTTGAAATTGGAGAACTCAATGTTGAGTCCTTTAGGCTGTAGTCTGCCCAGGTGGAAGATGAGGTGTTGTTCCTCCAATGTGTGGTTTGGTTCATTGTGTAATTCTGGTCTCCTTCCTAGTTGGAAGATGTTGTGAAACTTGAAAGGGTTCAGAAAAGATTTACAAGGATGTTGCCAGGGTTGGAGGATTTGAGCTGTAGGGAGAGGCTGAACAGGCTGGAGCTGTTTTCCCTGGAGCGTCAGAGGCTGAGGGGTGACATTATCGAGGTTTATAAAATCATGAGGGGCATGGATAGGATAAATGGACAAAGTCTTTTCCCTGGGGTGGGGGGAATCCAGAACTAGAGGGCATAGGTTTAGGGTGTGAGGGGAAAGATATAGATTAGATTAGATTAGATTACTTACAGTGTGGAAACAGGCCCTTCGGCCCAACAAGTCCACACCGCCCCGCCGAAGCGCAACCCACCCATACCCCTACATCTACCCCTTACCTAACACTACAGGCAATTCAGCATGGCCAATTCACCTGGCCTGCACATCTTTGGAATGTGGGAGGAAACCGGAGCACCCAGAGGAAACCCACGCAGACACGGGGAGAATGTGCAAACTCCACACAGAGAGTCGCCTGAGGCAGGAATTGAACCCGGGTCGCTGGCGCTGTGAGGCAACAGTGCTAACCACTGTGCCACCGTGCCGCCCTAAGGGGCAACTTTTTCATTCAGAGGATGGTACATATATGGAATGAGCTGCCAGAGGAAGTGGTGGAGGCTGGTACAATTGCAACATTTAAAAGGCATTTGGATGGGTATATGAATAGGAAGGGTTTGGAGGGATATGGGCTGGGTGCTGGCAGGTGGGACTAGATTGGGTTGGGATATCTGGTCGGCAAGACGAGTTGGACCAAAGGGTCTGTTTCCATGTTGCACATCTCTATGACTCTATAGTAGATGAGGCCAAGGATGGTCATGCTGGAAAGGGAGTGGGAAGGGGAATTAAATTGGGCAGTGACTGGGAGGTCTGGTCGACCCCTGCAGATGAACCTCTGACAGTGCTTCACCTGCATCTCTTCCAACCTAGGGGAAAGTGAGCACTGCAGATACTGGAGATCAGAGTCAAAGAGTGTGTTGCTGGAAAAGCACAGCAGGTCAGGCAGCTTCCGAGGAGCAGGAGAATCAATGTTTCAAGCATAAGTTCCTGATGGAGAGATTATGCTTGAATCATCAATTGTCCTGTTCTTCAGGTGCTGCCTGACCTGCTGTGCTTTTCCAGCACCGCACTCTTCGACTCCCTTCCTACCTAGTTTACTGTATCTGGTGCTCCCGACGTGGTATTCTCTACATCGAGAGGCTGAGGGTAAACTTAGGGAATGGTTCGCACAACATCTCAGCCAGGCCCGCAGGGGCCAACCTGATCTCTCAGTTGTCATCTATTTTAATTTCCCTTCCCACTCCCTTTCCAACATGATCATCCTTGGCCTTCTCCACTGCCACAACAAACCAAATCACAAATTGGAGGAACAGCACCTCAATTTCCACCAGGGCAGCCTACACCTGGAGGACACAACATTGAGTTCTCCAATTTCAAATAACTACCCTTCCTATCCCCTAACTCCCTTTCCAGCCTCTCCCCCTCCCTTCCACTCTCTCAGCCACCTACCAGATTCATTCCTCCCATTGACCAACCAGGTTGTATCCTCTCCCTGTCTTCACCACCCTGCCCCTGCTACCCCCTATATCTGCAGATCCCACCCCCACACCCAAACCCAGTCCTGAAGAAGTGTTACACTCAAAACGTCGATTTCCCCACCTCCTGACGCACATCCTGAAGGGGGTACTAACTCACTGAGAACAAATGCACATTGTAAAACAATGTCAGGCTCCCCCCCCCCACCCACCTCCCCACCTCCATGTTACCATCACCTAATACATCATGTTCCTAAAGGGAATGAGGTCTAATGGGAAAGGTCTTGTGGAGGTTCCATGCAAACACGCCACTTCATGTGATTAATGATTATGCTTTAATCTGCCTGGGATATTTCTGCACCCTCACTGTGGTTTGTGTGTGCAGGAAGTGGCTCCTGCTACATTAGCAAGACCCTGGTACACAACAGTGAACAAGATCGCAGTGAGAAGACGCCTGTTCACACACACTGCATCTCCCACACATGGGAACAATTAGTTCCAGAGATTCAGATGATTCGTACAATTACAATTGGCCAGCTGTTGGCTGTGACTGTACATAATTTAAATTATTCCCTTCTTTGAGACAGAGCTGAAATGGTGACCAGAAGGTTTCAGGTTTGATTTTCAGACTATTTTCAGTTTGGTGATTTTATTTCACAGACTTTAAGATAAAGAGAGAGAATGAAAGATCGGAACAAAATTACTGAAAGAGGAAGCCATTCAGCTCCTTCAGGTAGTTATATGCACTGCCACCCAAAAACGGGGGACTGTAATGAGGACCTCTTGACTGACAAAGGCTAGGGTGGACTTTGTTTATTGAGCCCCATGATCCAAACATTGGCCCACTCTCACTGCCCTTTAGAGACAAAAAAACTGCAGTTGCTGGAATCCGAAGTAGATAGGCAGAAGGCTGGGGGAACACAGCAAGGCAAGGCAGCATCAGGAGGGACAGGCAGGAGGCTGGGGGAACACAGCAAGGCAAGGCAGCATCAGGAGGGACAGGCAGGAGGCTGGGGGAACACAGCAAGGCAAGGCAGCATCAGGAGGGACAGGCAGGAGGCTGGAAGAACACAACAAGGCAGGCAGCATCAGGAGGGACAGGCAGGAGGCTGGGGGAACACAGCAAGGCAGGCAGCATCAGGAAGGACAGGCAGGAGGCTGGGGGAACACAGCAAGGCAGGCAGCATCAGGAAGGACAGGCAGGAGGCTGGGGGAACACAGCAAGGCAGGCAGCATCAGGAAGGACAGGCAGGAGGCTGGGGGAACACAGCAAGCCAGGCAGCATCAGGAGGGACAGGCAGGAGGGTGGGGTAACACAGCAAGGCAAGGCAGCATCAGGAGGGACAGGCAGGAGGCTGGGGGAACACAGCAAGGCAAGGCAGCATCAGGAGGGACAGGCAGGAGGCTGGGGGAACACAGCAAGGCAGGCAGCATCAGGAGGGACAGGCAGGAGGCTGGAAGAACACAACAAGGCAGGCAGCATCAGGAGGGACAGGCAGGAGGCTGGGGGAACACAGCAAGGCAAGGCAGCATCAGGAGGGACAGGCAGGAGGCTGGGGGAACACAGCAAGGCAAGGCAGCATCAGGAGGGACAGGCAGGAGGCTGGGGGAACACAGCAAGGCAGGCAGCATCAGGAGATGGAGAAGTTGATGTTTCAGGTGTAACACTTCTTCAGGACTGAAAAAGGGTTACACCCAAAACATCAACTTCTCAAGACTCTCTATCCAACCACCTCTTGAAGGACGGTTATCAGGAAGGACTCTTCCCCCGTCCTCCTGGCACCACTTTGAGACTCATTGTCTTGTAGCAAAATAACCAATGGGTTAAGGTTTGGATCAGGACTGTGGACAATACTTCAAATTATGTCTGGCTAGTCCCCACACTTTTGGCTGATATCAGTGGAAAGAATTAATTTGAAATGGACACTGAGGAAGATTTAACAGCCTAGACAAGTGATTAAGTTAACACAGAGTCTGATTATTGCAAGCAGAGATTTGTGTCTTGTTTAGTTGAAATTATACAAACCAGAAAGGAATGTCTGATCACGGTCAGAGTGCACTTGCTCACAGCCCCATGACAAATCAACAACACAGTCAGTGACACCCTGCGCTGAACAGCTTTGGGACATCATCTGTGATTATTTCCAATACCTCAGCTCAGGCACAAAGCAATACGGGATATTTGACTGTGGGGGCATTGTCATCCATTTTGAATCTACTCTGACATTTAAATCAACTAGGATCTCTTGTCAGGTCCACACCCGCCACCAACCCATCTTCTCCTCCTGGCACCTTTCCTGCCACTGCAGGAATTGCAAACCTGCACCCACACCTACCCCCTCACCTCTGTCCAAGGCCCCACATGCATCAGAGTTTTACCTGCAAATCCACACGTCATTTACTGTATCCATTGCTCGCGATGCAGTCTCCTCTACATTGGAGAAACAGGACGCCTACTTGCAGAGTGCTTCAGAGAACATCTCTGGGATACCTGTACCAACCTACCCCACTGCCCCTTGGCCGAACACTTCAATTCCCCCTCTGTCAAGGACATGCAGGTCCTGGGCCTCCTCCATCGTCATACCTTTACCACCTGAAGCCTGGAGGAAGAACACCTCATCTTCCACCTTGGGACCCTCCAACCACATGACATCAATGTGGATTTCACCAGTTTCCTCATTTCCCCTTCCCCTACCTTATCCCAGTTCCAACCTTCCAGTTTAGCACCATCCTCATAACCTGTCCCACCTGCCATCTTCCTTCCCACCTATCCACTCCATCCTCCTCTCCGACCTATCACCATTACCCCCACCTCTGACCACCTATCGCACTCTCAGCTACCTTCCCCCCAGCCCCACCCACATCCCATTTATCTCTCCACTCCCTTGGCTCACAAGCCTGTTGAAGCGCTCTTATCTGAAGCATCGATTCACCTGCTCCTCAGATGCTGCCTGACCTGCTGTGCTTTTCCAGCACCCCACTCTTGACCCTGTAATTTAAACACCACCTGTTATCAGTGGGAGCACAGAATGGACTACAGGAACAGGTTCAGAGGAACAGGAGGACACAATTCAGACCCTCAAGCCTTTCTGCTTTACAACTTTTACAGATCTTGGGGATCCATGCACAAGCCGATACACAAACTAGGCGGAAGATGAGACGCTCTTCCTCCAGCCATCATGTTGCCATGGTCTGGCGATGGAGGAGTCCAAGGACCTGCATGTCCTTGGTGGAGTGGGAGGGGGAGTTAAAGTGTTCAGCCACGGGGCGGTTGGGTTGGTTGGTCCGGGTGTCCCAGAGGTGTTCTCTGAAATGTTCCGCAAGTAGGCGGCCTGTCTCCCCAATATAGAGGAGGCCACATCGGGTGCAGCGGATGCAGTAAATGATGTGTGTGGAGGTGCAGGTGAATTTGTGGTGGATATGGAAGGATCCCTTGGGGCCTTGGAGGGAAGTGAGGGGGGAGGTGTCAGTGCAAGTTTTGCATTTCTTGCGGTTGCAGGGGAAGGTGCCGGGAGTGGAGGTTGGGTTGGTGAGGGGTGTGGACCTGACAAGGGAGTCATGGAGGGAGTGGGCTTTCCAGAATGCTGATAGGGAAGGGGAGGGAAATATATCCCTGGTAGTGGGGTCCGTTTGGAGGTGGCGTAAATGATGAAGGATGATACGATGTATCTGGAGGTTGGTGGGGTGGTAGGTGAGGACCAGTAGGGTTCTATCCTGGTGGCGAATGGAGGGGCGGGGTTCAAGGGCGGAGGAGATGCGGTGGAACACAGAACCCCACTGGTCCTCACCTACCATCCCACCAACCACCAGATACATCGTATCATCCGTTGTCATTTCCGCCACCTCCAAACGGACCCCACCACCAAGGATATATTTCCCTTCCCTCCCCTATCAGCGTTCCAAAAAGACCACTCCCTCCATGACTCCCTTGTCAGGTCCACACTCCCCACCAACCCAACCTCCACTCCTGGCACCTTCCCCTGCAACCGCAAGAAATGCAAAACTTGTGCCCACACCTCCCCCCTTACTTCCCTCCAAGGCCCCAAGGGATCTTTCCATATCCACCACAAATTCACCTGCACCTCCACACACATCATTTACTGCATCCGCTGCACCCAATGTGGCCTCCTATACGTTGGGGAGACAGGCCGTCTACTTGCGGAACGTTTCAGAGAACACCTCTGGGACACCTGGACCAACCAACCCAACCATCCCGTGGCTCAACACTTCAACTCCCCCTCCCACTCCACCAAAGACATGCAGGTCCTTGCCCTCCTCCATCGCCAGACCATGGCAACACGACGGCTGGAGGAAGAGCGCCTCATCTTCCGCCTAGGAACCCTCCAACTACAAGGGGATGAATACAGATTTCTCCAGCTTCCTCATTTCCCCTCCCCCCACCTTATCTCAGTCCCAACCCTCAGACTCAGCACCGCCTCCTTGACCTGCAATCTTCTTCCCGACCTCTCCGCCCCCACTCCCTCTCCGGCCTATCACCCTCACCTTAACCTCCTTCCACCTATCGCATTCCCAACGCCCCTCCCCCAAGTCCCTCCTCCCTACCTTTTATCTTAGCCTGCTTGGCACACCTTCCTCATGCCTGAAGAAGGGCTTATGCCTGAAACGTCGATTCTCCTGCTCCTTGGATGCTGCCTGACCTGCTGCGCTTTTCCAGCAACAGCTCATGTCTGACTTCCATGTGGTTTCAGAGCCATATGACTGGCTCTCAACTCCCCTCTAAATGACTGAACAAGCTGTTCAGCTCAAAGGCAAATTGGATAGATAATAAATGCTGACCTCATCTACAACATCCACATCACATGAATGGATAACAGGAAACAAAAGCTGTGGTACCTAGAACTAGCTGTGGTGGCTCCTTGCCCCCAGCCTCTGTCACCTCTCTCTCATTCAGCACTGAGCAAGATAGAGAAATCTAATAGGAAACATACATTGCACTCAGCATTACAGGATTCAGAATTGCAGTTATCTGAATGGATATTTGCAAAGAACAATTTTCTTTTGTTTGGTGTGTGGACTAAAAATGAGAGAAGAGACACCTTTAAATTGAGAAATCTGAGAAAGAATGTTTGCAGCTATTAAAACCAAATGGGTGGAGCACATTGTGAAATGTTGAGGGGAATTTCAGATGGAATGGAACTGCCTGTGTGTGTTTAGGGCCACTTGGCCCAGAAACAGTTCTTTGATTAGTTCATCAATTGGAGCCAGTTATTATGGGCTCAGCGTAGTAACAACTGCTTGACTGGTTCCTGGGAAGGTGGTTCCACCCCTGTGTGTGGGCAATACAGGAGACTGTGAAGAGAAAGAATCCATCTCTCCTTCACCATCTTTTTTCTGTGCTGAGTAGCTAACTATTCTCCTCATTTTTCTCTAAACTGTTTTCTCTGGAAATCCCTGGTTGAAACGACCAATGGAAAAACCACCTTCAGAGGCACTGAAAAGGTGATTCTTCAACCAGCAAAAGAAAGACTGAGAATTGGTTGTAGCCACAATCTCATATCATCAGAAAAGAAGCAGAAACAATTGAAGGGAATAAAAGGGACCCAAAAGGAAACAACTTGCTAAAGTCTGTGATTTGGACTGGTGCCAGGATTGTGCTACTTTATTCATTCATTTCCCACCCCTAACACTTGTGTCTTCTCTCTTTCTGCATCTGTATGGAAATTGTAAAAAGTGGCAGAGTTTAAGTTTAGAGTTTTGTAACTTGACTTGTCAGCCTTTTGCCATTGGCTAAAAGGAGTTTGATTACAACAGTTATTTTTTATTAATTGAAAATAAATCTGGTCTGCACAGTCTCGTCATCAGAATTAGAATGTTTGATAAAATTAATCAATTTTTCACATATGTATTGATTCCAAGAATAGTGGATCTTGACTTTCATTGCACTGCCCCAGTACATAGGTAATAGACTAATATTAATTGACAATACAAAGAGCCAAAGCTCAGTTAGAAACTGCCAGGTGTGAAACGTTTGAAAACTTCAGGAGCTGAAGTTCAACTTAAAAGTGTGTGGATTTTGTGAATGGGGAATTCATGTGTTGATCAGGGAGGAGAATGGCAACTCACTGACTCTTTAACTTTCTTCATATGTATCTACATTCAGTACCAAATTCTGGAAATGAATTAATTAAACGCACACTGAAAATTGCATTCCAACATTCTAGCAATGTGAAGACCCACCTTGTTTGAAATAAAACAAAAACATCTTTATTTGCCCAGTTCAGCTGCTGAGGAAAGCTGCTGTCTTTCATCCTCAAATCTAAGTCATTAAATTGAGTGCTTAAAGTCTTTTAATAAAATCACGACTCCCAGAAAGTACTAATTCCTTGATCATGTGATCAGTGCTCAGATTTCAGTATTTGTCTAAAATTCTTTTGTTCAGCACCTGTGATCAAACGCTACTAGCCTGTTAGCTCAATAAAAACCCCTGACAAATCCTCAATGTTCCAGCTCTTACTCCAAAACAACACCGATTCTGTACAGTTATAGTGAGTGACCTTTATCCTATTGAATAAACGCTGACGTTATACAGTTATAGTGAGTGACCCTTACCTTGAATAAATGTTGAATCTGTACAGTAACACAATGAATAGCCCTTTCCCTGCTGGATACAAACTGACGCTGACACAGTGAGTGCATGAAGCAATGTGGTGGAGGCAGATTCAATGGAAGCTATGAAGAGGCAGTTACACTGTCACGTGGTGGAAGAGTGGATAAGAACGATGAGCAGGGTTATGGGGAGGGGATGGGGCTGTAACTCTGGCTCAAGGTGCTCATTCTGAAAGCCAGTACATATACAAGGGCCTAGTGTCCTCCCCTGTGCTGTAATAACTCTCTGGTTCTACTGATGTGGGTTACTGATCCAATTCTGATCTAACTTGGGGTTCGAGACTGGTTGTGGCTTGGTTATTCCACCAGGTGACAAGCTCACTAACTGATCCACTGTGGGTATGACCATGTGATTTTGGAATAGTTTTGTCCGTATGCATTATGGAAATGTCTGACCTGGTGTCACAGGACATTGAATACATTCGGTCACTCCCCAGCCAACACCTCCTCCTTGGCAGCAACGTTCGACTGTCCGCAGGCCGGTCAGTGGGGAAGAACACTGAAATGATAATATCGAGACAAGAATGACTTCCGGGCAAGCCAGAACCTTGAAGCTTAGGTAAAAACAAACGCCACTGAAAGTACACGGCAGCTCGGGCAGAAGGGAAGAGCGTGAGTTAATATTGTAGCTCAGCGACCTACCCCAAAAACTCATACTTTTCTCCTCAGTGACTCTCCCAGAAAGCTTCAGCCCATTTGTCAAACATTTCATTAATTTGAGGAGAAGTGGCTGTTGTAACAAATATATCAGCTCCTTGATGAACAAGCTTCCACTCCGGGCTGAGATGAACCAACAGCTTGGTTCTGGTTAAGGGAAGAAGGTTGACACCAGGATTTCTCCAGATTGAGCTGAGGCCATAAATCCTTGAACATTCACAAGACAAACATTTTGACAGGAGTAACAAGGCAAGGGAGTACACACTGAATGGTCGGACCCGAGGATGTACAGAGAATTAGAGAGACCTTTGTCTGCATTTGCATAGATTCTTGAAGTTGGCAGGAGAGACAGGTAAGGTGGTTAAGGAGGCATATGGGAAACTTGCCTTTATTAGTTAAGGGGGTTGTGGTGGAGTTGCATATGAGTTAGATCACAGGGGGTGTACTGTGTGCTGTTCTGGTCACCAAGTTATAGGAAGGATGTGATTACATTGGATGGGGTGCAGAGGAGATTCACCAGAATGTTGGATGGGCTGAAGTGATTCAGCGACAAAAAGAAAGTAGATTGGCTGGGGTTGTTTATCTTAGAGCAGAGAAGGCTGAGGGGCTTTGGCTTGAGGTGCTCAAAGCTCTGAGGGGCATAGACCCTGAGGGGCCCTCGCCTTCAGAGAGGGGTCAATAACTTGAGGGCACCACATTAAATAAGGAGCAAGGGACTTGAGGAAAAAATATTTTCACCTAGAGGGTGGTGTGAGTCACTGCCTGAGAGAGTAATAAGGCAGGAACTCCAAGACATTGAAGAAGATTCAAATGAACAGTTGAAACACCAGAGCAGACAAGTGCTCGAAAATGAGAATGGAAGAGATGTCTGCTGGGTGGCCAGCGTGGACATGATGGGCTGAAGGATCTGATGCTGTAAAAACTCTGATTATGACAAACAGGATTCAATCTCTCAGCGAAAGTAAAGATTAACTGTTATTGGTCAATGGGGTAAGTCACTGTCTGACACCAAGAACATTGCACAGTGACAAAAGCCAATGAACAGAGAGAGGTGGGAATGGAACTCTGGATAGGGGTTAATACCTCCCTTCCAAAGAGAGCTTGGTGGCAGCCATTTAATTGGGTAGAAGTGTGACAGATGGGGACCCTGCTCCCTTCTTGCTTTCACTCTGATTAAAGCTTTCTCATTCTGTTATTGACCGAAAACCTTCATCTGCTCATTAATGGGTTTGATCCTGCCAGTGAACAAAGAACAAAGAAAATTTGCAGCCCAGGAACAGGCCCTTCGGCCCTCCAAGCCTGAGCCGATCCAAACCTACTGTCTAATCTGTTGCCCAATTCCTAAGCATCTGTATCCCTCTGCTCCCCATCTACTCATGCATCTGTCCAGACGCAACTTAAATGATTCCACTGCGCCTGCCTCTACCACCTCTGCTAGCAACACATTCCAAATGCCCACCACCCTCTGTGTGAAGTACTTGCTGTGTGTATCCCCCTTAAACTTTCCACCTCTCACCTTGAAAGTGTGACCTCTTGTTATTGAATCCTTCACCCTGGGAAAAAGCTTGTCTCTATCCACCCTGTCTATACCCTTCATGATTTGGTAAACCTCAATCAGGTCCCTCCTCAATCTCCTTTATCCTAATGAAAATAAACCTAACCTACTCAACCTCTCTTCATAGCTAGCACTTTCCATACCAGGCATCATCCTCGTAAACCTTCTTTGCACCCTCTCCAAAGCGTCCACATCCTTTTGATAATGTGGTGACCAGAACTGTACACAGTATTCTAAAGGCAGCCGAACCAATCTTCTTGTACGATTTTAACATGACTTGCCAGCTCTTATATTCAGTACCCCGTCCAATGAAGGCAAGCATACCATATGCCTTCTTGACCACTCTATCCACCTGTGCAGCAACCTTCAGGGTACAATGGACCTGCACTCCCAGATCTCTCTGCCCATCAACTTTTCCCAAGGCTCTTCCATTCATTGTATAATTCGCTCTAGAATTAGTCTTGCCTAAATGCATCACCTCACATTTGTCTGGATTGAAAACCATCTGCCACTTTTCCGCCCAACTCTCCAGTCTATCTATATCCTCCTGTATTCTCTGACAATCCCTTATGCTTTCTGCTACTCTACCAATCTTTGTGTCATCTGCAAACTTGCTGATCATACCAACAGTGCCCTCTTCCAGGTCACTTATGTATATTACAAACAACAGTGGCCCCAACACTGATCCCTGTGGAACACCACTGGTCACCTTTCTCCATTTTGAGAAACTCCCTTCAACTACTACTCTCTGTCTCCTGTTGCTCAACCAGTTCTTTACCCACCTAGCTAAAACACCCTGCACACCATGTGACTTCACTTTCTCCATTAGTCTACCATGGGGAACCTTATCAAACGCCTTACTAAAGTCCATGTATATGACATCAACAGCCCTTCCTTCATCTAACAACTTGGTCACTTCCTTAAAGAACTCTATTAAGTTGGTAAGGCACAATCTCCCCCGCACAAAACCATGTTGCCTATCATTGATAAGCTCATTCTTTTCTAAATATAAATAGATCCTATCCCTCAGTACTCTCTCCAGCAACTTCCCCACCACTGACTTCAGGTTCACTGGTCTGTAGTTACCGGAATATCCCTAATATCCTTCTTGTACAGGGGGACAACATGAGCAAACTTCCAGTCCTCCGGCACCTCACCTGTATTTAAGAATGCCACAATGATATCTGTCAAGGCCCCAGCTATTTCGTCTCTTGCCTCCCTCAGCAACCTGGGACAGACCCCATCTGACCCCTGGGGATTTGTCCACCTTAATAACCTCTATCCTAGCCAACACACCTTCCCTACTTATGCCAACATGATCCAGACTAATCAAACTTCTATCTCTAATCTCAACATTCATCATGTCCCTCTCCTCAGTGAACACTGATGCAAAGTAATCATTCAGAATCTCACCCATTCTCTCAGGTTCGACACACAGTCTGCCTTCATTATCCTTTAGTGGACCAATCCTTTCTCTAGTTACCAGCTTGCTTCTTATATAAGAATAAAATGTTTTGCGATTCTCCTTAATTCTGCTCACTATAGCTATTTCATGACCCCTTTTAGCCCGCTTGATTCCTCGTTTAAGACTGGTCCTACACTTCTGATATTCCTCCAGGGCCCGTTCTGTTCTCAGCTGCCTGGACCTTATGTACGCTTCCCCTTTCCTCTTGGCTAGTCAAACGATTTCTCCTGTCATCCACAGTTCACGAATCTTGCCCTTCCTATCCTTTGCCTTCAATGGGACATGCCTATCCTGCAGTATCTTTAACCTATCTTTGAAAGCCTCCCACATCTCAAATATGGACTTCCCTTCAAATAGCTGTGTCCAATCCACATTTCTAAGCTCCTGCCTAACTTTGATATAATTGGCCTTGGTCCAGTTTAGTACTCTTCCCTTAGGACCACTCTCTTCTTTATCTACGAGTATTCTAAAGCTTACAGAATTGTGGTCACTATTCCCAAAGAAATCCCTCACCGCAACTTCTCCCACCTGGCCTGGGTCGTTCCCCAGTACCAGGTCCAATATGGCCCCTTTCCTCATCGGACTGTTGACATACTGCTCTAGAAAACTCTGCTGGATGCTTCTTACAAATTCTACTCCATCCAGACCTCTGACACTAAATGTATCCCAGTCAATGTTGGGAAAATTAAAATCTCCCATCACCACTACCTTATTGCTGCTATATCTTTCCATAATGTGTTTACCTATTTGTTCTTCTACCTCATGCTCACTGTTGGGAGGCCTGTGATACAGCCCCAACAATGTCACTGCACCCTTCTTATTTCTCAGCTCCACCCATAATGCCTCACCACCCAAGACTTCTATAGTGTCCTCTTTTAGCACAGCCGTGATATCGCCCTGACGAGCAATGCAACTCCACCCCCCTTTTACTTCCCTCCCTGTCCTGTCTGAAGCGTCTATATCCTGGAACATTTAGTTGCCAATCATCATGCCCTTCCTTCAACCAAGTCTCTGTGATTTGCAATAACGTCATACTCCCAGGCACCAATCCAAGCCCTAAGTTCATCATCTGCCTTACCCTCTATATTCCTTGCATTAAAGTAGATGCATTTCAGACCACCAGTTTGTTTTGCGTTCATTTGCTCTCTGCCTACTCTTCCCTTTATTAATGTTATCTTCATAACTGTTACAGTCTCCAGTCTCCACCTCACTGCCTACTTGTTTTCTCTTCTGGTTCCCAGTCCCCTGCCACATTAGTTTAAAACCTCCCCAACAGCAGTTGCAAAAACTCCCCCAAGGACATTGGTTCCAGTCTGGTTCAGATGTAGACCACCCATTTTGCAATAGTCCCACCTTCCCCAGAACTGGTCCCAATGTCCAACAAATCTGAACCCCTCCCTCCTACACCATCTCTCAAGCCACGTGTTCAGCCTGCCTATTTTTTCATTTCTACACTGGCTAACACGTGGCACTGATAGTAATCCCAAGCTCACTACCTTTGAGGTCCTCCTCTTTACCTTCTCTCCTAGCTCCCTGAATTCTTCTTCCTGCTATTAATGCAGCAGGAACTGAGAGCTGGCTCAACAACGTGGACCAAACCTGCACAACATCATCTCTGGGCTCCAATGGGAAGACTCTTTTGAACAAAAGTGCTCAGTGCCTGGGATTGAGGGACTTGGCACCAAAACATCCTCATCAAAGATCAGCACCTTCCAAACCCACAACCACTTGCATCTAGAAGGACAATGGCAGCAGATACATGAGATCATCATCACCTTCAAATTCTCTCCATGCCACTCAACATCTTGATTTGGAAGTATATCACCATCCCTTCACTGTTGCTGGGTCAGAATCCTGGAATTCCCTTCCTGAGGGCATTGTGGGTCAACCCACAGCACATGGACTGCATCGGTTCAAGGAGACAGCTCATACCCACCTTCTCAAGGGGCAACATTAAATGCTGTCCCAGCCAGCAACACCCACATCCCACAAACAAATTAAAAAACGACAAAGGGGTCTGCTTAGAATTGTCCCCACTACTGCCAACCCCCTGTCCACTCCATCTCCAAGTGTCACCTCCCTAGATGTCACTCACCAGTGCCTGGAATCTAGTGCTGATCCTAAGCATCAGGACGAAGTTGTACCAGAAACATCCACTGCTTGTCTACTGTGGATTCCAGTATCTGCAGTTCTCTTTGTCTCTGTCATCCTTAAGAGCTGCCAGTCACTGGCATTGGCTAGTGACGCACTTTCAAAGAAAGATTTAGGATTTTTCCTCACAACTCTCAGACCAATAGAAGGACATGGATGATGGTAAGATTTGAGAATGGTATGTTGATATTCTAGGGCATGTCACTATTAAAAAGGAAGCAATGCTGGTTGTCTCAAATAACATTAAATTTGAGAAAGCCCCAGGGGCTGATGGGATCTACCACAGGATATTGAGGGAGAAGAATTCTGGGACCTTGACAGAAATCTTTGTATCCTCTTTAGCCACAGGTGAGATCCCAGAAGATTGGAGTATAGTCAATGTTGCTCCTTTGTTTAAGAAAGGTAACAGGGATAATCCTGGAAATTATAGGCAGGTGAGCCTTACATCACTGGTTGGGAAATTATTGGAGAAGATTCTGAGAGACAGGATTTACTTGCATTTGGAAAAGAATGGACTTATTAGGGATAATCAACATGACTTTGTGTGGGGGGAGGTCTTGTCTCACAAATTTGATTGAGTTTTTTGAGGAAGTGACACAGATGATAGATGAGGGAAAGGCAGTGAATGTTGTCTATATGGACTTTATTATAGAATCCTTACAGTGTAGAAGCAGGCATTTCAGCTCAACAAGTCCACACTGATTCTCCAAAGAGTATCCCACCCAAACCCATTCCCCATTACTTTGTATTTCCCATGACTAATGCACTCTAACGTACACATCCTTGAACACTACGGGCAAATTAGCATGGCCAATTCACCTGACCCGCACATCCTTGGACTGTGGGAGGAAACCAGAGCACCCGGATGAAACCCACACAGCCACGGGGAGGATGTGCAAACTCCACACAGACAGTTGCCTGAGGATGGAATTGAACCTGGGTCCTGGTGCTGTGAGGTAACAGTGCTAACCACTGGGCCACCGTGCCTTAGAAAACATTTGAAAAGGTCCCTCATGATAGGCTGGTCCACAAGTTTAAGTCACATGGGATCCACTATGACTTGGTAAGTTGGAAACAAAATTGGCTTGGTCATAGAAGACAGAGGGTAGTTGTGTTTTTCTGTCTAGAGGTCTGTGACCAGTGATGTTCCACAAGGATTAGTGCTGGGACCTTTCATGTTTGTAACATATATATAAATGATTTGAATGAAAATGTAGGCAGTCTGATTAGTAAGTTTGCAGGTGACATGAAAATTGGTGAAATTACAGATAGTGAGGAAGGTTGTCAAAGAGGACAGCAGGAAAGAGATCAGATGGAAAGTTAAGCAGAGAAATGGCAGAAGGAGTTTAATCTGGATAAGTGTGAGGTGATGTTTTCAGGAGGGCAAATACAATGGAAATGTATACAGTAAATGATAGGATCATTTGATGCATTGAAATACAGAGGGATCTTGGGGGCAAGCCGATAGCTCCCTGTAAGTGGCAACACAAGTGGATAACAGGTAAAGAAGGCATAGGTATTCTTGCCTTCATCAGTCAGGGCACTGAGATTAAAAATTGGTAAATTGTGATGCAGCTGAATAAAACTTTAGTTAGACCACATTTGGAGTATTATGTGCAGTTCTGGTCACCACACTATGGGAAAAATATTGAAGCTTTGGAAAGGGCGCAGAAGGGGTTTACCAGAACATTGCCTGGATTGGAGTATATTAGCTATAAGGGGAGGTTTAAAAAACTTGGATTATTTTCATTAGATTGTCAGAGGCTGAGGGGCAACCTGATAGCAATGTAGAAAATTGTGAAGCAGAGATAGGGTGGGTAGTCAGTGATTCTTTTCCAGTGTGGAAATATCAATTACTCGGTGGCATTGGTTTAAAATGAGAGGGGAAATGTTTAAAGGAAATATGGGGGGCAAGTCTTTGTTTACACAGAGTGTGAGGGGTGCCTGGAAAGCATTGCCAGGGAAGGTGGTAGAAGCAGAGATAACAGAAACACTTAAGAGACATTTAGACAGACACATGAACTGGCAGGAATAGAAGGATATGGACCATGTGCAGGCAATTGGATTAGTTTAAAATAGCATCATGGTCAGCACACATTTGGTGGGCCGAAGGGCCTGTTCCTGTGCTGTACTGTTGTATGTTCTAACAGCAGTGTGCTCCAAGCTGGCATCACAGCCCAATGCCAGTTGTAAAGCAGTTTCCTACCTGTCCACTGGTGATTTCAGTAAAGCAGTACCCAAACACAGACTCTGCATCCAATCGGGGGTCAGCAGTGAGAGGCCCCTGGCGCTCCTGTGGTGTCCGGTTTTGTGGTTCTCTCTGAGACGTTGGCTCCTGGACGTGGAGCTGAGCAGAATTTGTGTGTTTCTCTCCGACCACTTGTGTGACCTGATGAACCTTCACTGAGACTTCAGGAGGATGCTGGACTCGGAGATTAACGATTGACGGAATCAGTCGGTCTGCTGGAATCAGCACATTATTTGCAGTTAGAGATCACTGTCCAATGGGGAGTGCAGCAATAAATCAATATGCAATGAGGGCACAGGGTAATGAATGACTGTGTAATGAAGGAGCAGAATAAAGGACAATATCCAATGGGAGAATAGAGGAATGAATCATTGACCAATGGGGTCAGAAATCAGACAGTACCATCCCTTGGGAGGACAGCTCACCTGTGGCAGGGCTGTGAAAGAAAGATTAAGGGTAAATTTTCCAATACAATTACATCAGTTATCAATAGGGTTGTTTGGTGCAGACAGGGAAGTGAGGAATATCAAATAAAATTGGAAACTTAATCAGGAAACCTATTTGAAAGCTACTGATACTGAAACAGGTAAAGATAAAGGGAGATGGTGAAAGAGTGGGGTTAATCAATGACAAAATGGATGAGCTAATTCTATTTTCTCTTCTAAGAATTGGGATTGCTGTTAGATTAGACCATAAACTTTTAAAGCTGAAACTAGTGTACACTAGACTACGTGCTAACTGATGATCCTCAGTCCTCTCTCTTGTTCACATAGAAAGCTTTTCTAATTCTACAGGATATGCAGCACAGACAGGCCATTCAGCTCAGTCTCTGCAGATTTGATTCAAACCTCCTCCCATTTTTTCTCATCTCAAACTTGAAAGGGCTCAGAAAAGACTTACAGGGATGTTGCCAGGATTGGAGGGTTTGAGTTATAGGGAGAGGCTGAACAGGCTGGGGCTTTTTATCCCAGAAGTATTGGCGGCTGAGAGTGGCCTTATAGAGGTTTATAAAATCATGAGGGGCTTGGATAGAGGGAAGAGTCAAGGTCTTTTTCCCATGAAAGGGGGAGTCCAAAACTAGACAGTATAAGTTTAATGTGAGAAGGGAGAGATTTAAAAGGGACCTGAGGGGCAATGTCTTCACACAAAAGGTTGTGCATGTATGGAATTAGCTGCCATAGGAAGGGGTGGAGGTGAGTACAATTGCAACATTTAAAAGGCATCTGGATAGGTACATGAGTAGGAAGAGTTTAGAGGGATGTGGGCCAAATGCTGGCAAATAGGACTACATTAATTTAGGATATCTGGTTGGCATTGATGAGTTAGACTGAAGGGTTTGTTTCCATGCTGTACAAATCTATGACTATAGTATGTAAATGTACCTACCAGAGAAGGAGCAAACCTCGATTTTCTCTTGGGAAATTAGGTATGGCAAGTGACTGAAGTGTTAGTAGGAGAACACTTTGGGACAAGTGATCATAATTCTACTAGTTTTCAAATAGTTATGGAAAAGGATAAGTCTTCCATAAAAGTTTAAGTTCTTAACTGGAGTAAGGCCAACCTTGATAGTATGAGACAAGAACTTTCAAACGTTGATTAGAGAAGACTGTATGCAGGTAATGGGATAACTGACAAGTAGGAGGCTTTCAAAAGTGTGATAACGAGGGTTCGGAGGCATCATGTTCCTGTTAGAGTGAAGGGTAAAACTGGTAAGAGTAGGGAACAATTGATGAATAAAGATATTGAGGTTCTAGTCAAGGATAAGAAAGAATCATATATTAGATATAAACAAAAGGTATCAACTGAACCTCTTGAAGAGTAGAAAGAGTGTAGGGCATTCTTAAGAGGAAAATCCAGAGGGAAAAGGAGGGATATGAGATTGCCTTGGCAGGTAAAGTTAAGGATAATCCAAAAAGATTCTACAAGTATATTAAGAGCAAAATATCAATGAGGTTGTCTATGTGTTGAACCTCAGGAGAAGGGAGAGATACCAAATAAATATTTCATGTCAATTTTTATGGTGGAGAAAGAAATGAAGGTTAGAGAACTCAAAGAAATAAATATAGATGTTTTGAAAACAGTTCACATTACAGAAGAAAAGGTGCTGGGGGTCTCAGAAAACAACAAATCTCCAGGATCTGACCAGGTGATTCCTAGGATGTTAGGGAAGAAATTGTGGGGCCTCCAGCAGAAATATTTGTATCAGTGATAACCATGGGTGAGGTGCCGAAGGATTGGAGGGTGGCTAAAGTGCCTTTATATAAGAAAGGCTGTAATAAGGAGAAGCTTGGGAAATATGGATCTGTGAGCCTGATATCAGTGGAGGGTAAGTGGTTGGAGGTGAATCTGAAAGATAGGATTTACATGCATTTGGAGAGGCAATGACTGATTGGGGATGGTCAGCATGGTTTTGTGTGAGGGAAATTATGTTTCACAAACTTGGTTGAGTTTTCCGAGGAAGTATAAAAAACAGTTGATGATGGTAGAGGGTAGACGTTGTTTACATGGTTTTTAATAAAGCCTTTGATGAGATTCTACATGGTAGATTAATTAGTAAAGTTGGATCACATGGGATTCAGGGTGAACTTGTTAAAGAATACAAAATTGGCTTTATGGTAAGAGACAGAGTGTGGCAGTGGAGGGTTGTTTCTCTGACTGGAGACCTGTGACCAGTGGCGTTCCACAGGGATTGGTAATGGGTCCACTTTTGTTTGATATTTATATAAATGATTTAGATGAGAATATAGGAGGTATGGTTAGTAAGCTTGCAGATGACACAAAAATGGTGGACAGTGAAGAAGGTTATCTATAATTACAAAGAGATCTTGATCAATTGGGTCAATGGGCTGAGGAGTGGCAGATGGAGTTTAATTTGGATAAATGTGAGGCATTGCACTTTGGTAAAACAAACAAGGGCAGGACTTATACCATTAAAAGTAGGGCCTTGAGTTTGGTGGTAGAACAGAGAGACCTAGGGGTTCAGGTACATAATTCTTTGAAATTTGCATCACAGGTAAACAGGGTAGTTAAAAAGGTATTTTGCACAATTGCCATTGTAGCTCAGACCTTTGACTATAGGAGTTGGGATGTCATGTTGAGTTTGTACAGGACAGCGTGAAACCTCTTTTGGAGTACTGCTATAGGAAGGATATTATTAAGTTGGAGAGGGTTCAGAAAATATTTACTAGGATGTTGCCGGGAATGGAATGTTTGTGGCATAAAACTAAGTTGGGACTTTTTTCACTGGAGTGTAGGAGGTTGAGGAGTGACCTCATGGAGGTTTATAAAATCATGAGGGGTACAGATAAGATGAATAACAAGAGTCTTTTTTATGCACAGGGAATGGTTTGTGTTTGGAATGAACTTCCACAGGGAGTGGTGGATGCAGGTACAGTTACAACATTGGAAAGACATTTGGATAAGTTCATGAATAGGAAAAGTTTGGAGGGATATTGATCAAACATAGGCAGGTGGGACTAGTTTAGTTTGGGATTGTGGTCAGTGTGGACTACAGTCATAAAAATGTATAGCATGAAAACAGACCCTTTGGTCCACTCGTCCATGCCGACCAGATATCTCAACTTAATCTAGTCCCATTTGGCAGCACTTAGCACATATCCCTCTAAACCCTTCCTATTTATATACACAACCAGATGTCTTTTAAATGTGGCAATTGTACCAGCCTCCACCACTTCCTCTGGCAGCTCATTCCATACATGCACCACTCTGTGTGAAAACGTTGCCCCTTAGATCCCTCTCGTATCTTTTCCCTCTCACCCAAACCTATGGCTTCTAGTTCTGGACTCCCCCACCCCAGGGAAAAGACTTTGTCTATTTATCCTACCCATGCCCCTCATGATTTTATAAACCTCTATGTCTACACCCCTCAGTCTACAATGTTCCAGGGAAAACAGCCCCAGTGTATTCAGCTTCTCCCTGTAGCTCAAATCCTCCAACCCTGGCAACATCCTTGTAAATCTTTTCTGAACTCTTTCAAGTTTCAAAACATCCTTCTGATAGAAAGGAGACCAGAATTGCATGCAATATTCCAAGAGTGGCCTAACCAACGTGATGCATAGCTGTAACATGACCTTCCAACTCCTGTACTCAATACTCTGACCAATAAAGGAAAGCATACCAAATGCCTTCTTCACTATCCTATCTACCTGCGACTCTACTTTCAAAGAGCTATGAACCTGGACTCTAAGGTCTCTTTGTTCAGCAACACTCCCCAGGACCTTACCGTTAAGTGTACATGCCCTGCTCTGATTTGCCTTTCCAAAATGCAGCACCTCACATTTCTCCAAATTAAAATCCACCTGCCACTCCTCAACCCATTAGCCTATCTGATCAAGATCCCAATGTACTCTGAGGTAACCTTCTTTGCTGTCCACTACACTTCCAATTTTGGTGTCATCTGCAAACTTACTAACTATACTAGTTAGACCGAAGAGTCCATTTCCATGCAGTATGACTCCATGATAATCTCTATTGGATTGAGTTGACAGTTAACTGCCAAGCTAAGTCTGTAAACTGGAAAACTCAAAGATTGATAGATCATACCAAACAACCCATCCCTTCAGAAAAGCACAGTTGGTCAGGCAGCATCCGAGGAGCAGGTGGATTGACATTTTGAGCATAACCCATCAAGAGAACCTCATTCTTGATGCTGGTCTTATGCTCGAAACGTTGATTTTCCTGTTCCTCAGCTACTGCCTGACCAGTTGTGCTTTTCCAGCACCACACTCTTTGACTCTGATCTCTAGCATCTGCTGCCCTCATTTTCTCCCAGCCCATCCCTTCAGCCTTTATACTGATTGAATCTAGTCACACAACACCAGGTTATAGTCCAACAGGTTTAGAGTCATAGAGATGTTCAGAATGGAAACAGATCCTTCGATCCAACCCGTCCATACTGACCAGATTTCCCAACCCAATCTCGTCCCACTTGCCAGCACCCGGCCCATATCCCTCCAAACCCTTGCTATTCATATACCCATCCAAATGCCTCTTAAATGTTGCAATTGTACCAGCCTCCACCACATCCTCTGGCAGATCATTCCATACACGTACCACCCTCTGCGTGAAAAAGTTGCCCCTTAGGTCTCTTTTATATCTTTCCCCTCTCACCCTAAACCTATGCCCTCTAGTTCTGGACTCCCCGACCCCAGGGAAAAGACTTTGTCTGTTTATCCTATCCATGCCCACTCATAATTTTGTAAACCTCTATAAGGTCACTTCTCAGCCTCCGAAGCTCCAGGGAAAACAGCCCCAGCCTGTTCAGCCTCTCCCTATACCTCCAACCTTGGCAACATCCTTGTAAATCTTTTCTGAACCCTTTCAAGTTTCACAACATCTTTCCGATAGGAAGGAGATCAGAATTGCATGCAATATTCCAACAGTGGCCTAACCAATGTCCTGTACAGCCGCAACATGACCTCCCAACTCCTGGACTCAAGGTTTGTTGGAAGCACTAGTTTTTGGAGCGCTGCTCCTTCATCAGGTAGCTGTGGAGCAGGACCATAAGACATCCTGGTCCAATAGCCACCTGATGAAGGAGCAGCACTCCGAAAGTTAGTGCTTCCAAATGGACTATGATCTGGTGTTGTGTGATTTTTAACTTTGTCCACCCCCCTCAAATGCCGGCTCCTCCACATCATGTACCTAATCAGCCCATGTTCTCAAAATTAAAATATAGTCTCCAACATTAGACGTGATTCCATTATTGGACATTTGCTAAATAATGCTGAGTGTGGTACAGTTCCATCTAGCATTATCAGTCAGGATCACAGTGTGGTACACAGTACATACTGGAAGGTACATATATGAATACAAAGGGCCCTATTCTTTGTAGATAGAAAGAGCATGTACATACATGGTATCTGACTTAATTCAGCAGAATAGGTGACCACCATTCACTGGTTCTTTTCTGAGACCAAATCCTTGACCAATTAGAGTCAGCTTGCCTGATTTAAATTTAAACAACAAACTTTGAATTAACTGTTAATCATTACATACCTGGTGCATGGCAATGGCATGACCATCTACTTACCAACAAACTAGCATTTGACCCTTATGGTAAAAAATGTCATTTACCTTTACACCGATATTCTTACAAAATGTCCAGTGTGCAAAGCAAAAGGCTTTGTTAAAATGTGGCTTTTTTTGTCCCATACCCTAGTTCTACTGTATCAAATAATTGAGTGTTAAAGAGAACCCTAGAGATACAGAACTTGGAGAAGTTTATAAAGGTGAATTTCAGAAGTTAATGTCCTCACAGCTGAAGGCTGTCATGAAGGCACCATACATAAAGTGCATGATATGAATATCAAAGGTAAACATTGAAGGAATGTGATTGTCTGTCGGGTAGGAAGGCTGGAGGAGGTTGGAGAGATAGGGAGTGACAAGACCATAAAGAAATATATTTTCCAATTATTTATGTGCCTGCTACTCTTTATAGTGGCACATTAAAGCATTTCAGTCTGTTTCTCACAGCCTTCTGTGTCTGGTTACTTACAAAGCAGTTTCAAATCTGTACAATAATCTTACAATACCCTGTGAACTCCAACAATGTTTCCCATTGTGTGCTTGTTTAAGTGACAATTACATACTCCAGGACAAGATTAATGTTCTGACTGGCCAAACATTAAAAATATTAAAATGATGATAAACGGGTTTATTAAATGGTTTATGTTAAGTATTATTGCGGCTGGAAGTAAGTGAACTTGTGCTTGGCCTCAGGAGGCTGATTAACAGCCAAACAATCACTCCCAGTTTGTTCTCCACAGTCACCCAGCTATTTCAAATTGCCAGTTTCTATTCCTTTCTCAGAATCCCAGTTTCTATAATGACTGCACATTAAATCAATAAATGTTCTACTGTAGATGTCCTTTTGTTTCGACCAATTTAAAATAATTGAACGCCAATGTGGCCAGTAAAATGTAAGTTTTCCATTCTGCCATTTGCAGTGGACACTTCAACCTCTTAGATGCAGAAACACTGTGCTCCTAAAACTTAAAACTGACCACACATCATTCCAGACTTGGCTCTTCACCCCAACTCCAAACTGTCCAAGATGCCATTACCCAAGCTGCAAGCAGATTCCACCACAAAATGAAACAAGGTTACGTTTAGTTTAGCGATGGAAAGGGATAGGTATGTGCCACAGAGCAAGAGTTATACATAGGGGGAAGGGCAATTATAATGTGATTAGGCAAGACTTAGGAGGCATAGAATGGGACAGCAAAATGCAGAGGACAGGGACAATCAAAATGTGGAGCTGGTTTAAGGAACACAAATTGCATGTTTTTGATAGGTTTGTCCCTGTCAGGCAGGGAGGAAGTAATAAGGTAAGGGAACCATGGTTTACTAAAGAAATCGCATTTCTTGTTAAGCAGAAGAGGGAGGTTCATGTGACATTGAGGTGAGATGGTTCAGATGAGGCAATGGAGAGTTACAGATTAGTTAGGAAGGATTTATCGAGAGAGTTAAGTAGAGCAAGGAGGGGACACGAGCAGTCTTTAGCAGGTAGAATAAAGGAGAACCCTAAAGCTTTCTATAGATATGTGAGGAATAAAAGGATGACTAGGGTAGGAATAGGGTCTGTCAAAGATAGAAGGGGGAAGTTGTGTGTGGACCCTGTGGAGAATGGAGAGGTGCTAAATGAATATTTCTCATCTGTTTTCATGCAGGAAAAGCAGAATATTGTAGAGGAGAAGACTGAGATACGGGCTATTAGACTTGAAAGGATTGAGGTTAGTAAGGAGAAGGCGTTATCAATTCTAGAAGGTGTGAAAGTAGATAAGTCCCCTGGGCCAGATGGGATGTTTCCAAGAATTCACTGGGAAGCGAGGGAGGAGATGGCCGAGCCTTTGGCCTTGATCTTTGAGTCTTCATTGTCTACAGGTTTAGTACCAGAGGACTAGAGGATTGCAAATGTTGTGCCCTTGTTCAAGAAGGGAGTTAAAGATGACCCAGGTAATTATAGACCAGTGAGCCTTATGTCTGTTGAAGGAAAGGTTTTGGAAAGGATTATAAGAGATAGGATTTATAATCATCTAGCAAAGAACAATTTGATTGGAAATAGTCAACATGGACTCGTCAAGTGTAGGTCATGTCTCACAAACCTCACTGAGTTTTTTGAGAAGGTGATCAAGCCTGTAGATGAGGATAGGGCAGTTGACGTGGTGTACATGGACTTCAGTAAAGCCTTTGATAAGATTACATATGGTAGGTCTTTGGTTTAGGCATGGGATTAAAGTTGATTTACCAGTTTGGATTAGAAACTGGCTTTCTGTAAGAAGGCAACAAGTGGTGGTTGATGGAAAATATTCAGCCTGGAGTCCATTTACTAGTGGTATGCCACAAGGATCTGTTTTGGGACCACTGCTGTTTGTCATTTTTATAAATGACTTAGACGCAGGCGAAGGTGGATGGATTAGTAAATTTGCAGATGACACTAAAGTCGGTGGGGTAGTGGACAGTGTGGAAGAATGTTGCAGGTTGCAGGGAGACTTGGATAAACTGGAGAATTGGGCTGAGAGGTGGCAAATGGAGTTCAATGCAGATAAATGTGAGGTGATTCACTTTGGGAAGAATAACAGGAAAGCAGAATACTAGGTCAATGGAAAGATTCTTGGTAGTGTGGATGTGCAGAGGGATCTTGGTGTCCATGTACATGGATCCCTGAAAGTTGCCACCCAGGTGGATAGTGCTGATAAGAAGGCATACGGTGTGTTAGGTTTTATTAGTAGAGGGATTGAGTTCTGGAGCTGTGATGTCATGCTGCAACAAAATGTTAGTGCAACCACACTTGGAACATTGTGTACACTTCTGGTCGCCCCATTAAGGAAGGATGTGGAAGCATTGGAAAAGGTGCAGAGGAGATTTACCAGGATGTTGCCTGGTCTGGAGCAAAGGTCTTATGAGGAAAAGATGAGAGACTTGGGTCTGTTCTCATTGGAGAGAAGAAGGCCAAGAGGGGATTTAATAGAGACATACAAGATGATCAGAGAATTAGGGTGGACAGTGAGAGTCTTTTTCCTCGGATGATGACATCTGCTTGTACGAGGGGACGTAGTTGCAAATTGAGGAATGATAGATTTAAGACAGATGTCAGAGGCAGGTTCTTCACTCAGTGAGTGGTAATGGTGTGGAATGTCCTGCCTGCTAATGTAGTTAACTCAGCCACATTAGGGAGATTTAAACAGTCCTTTGGATAAGCACATGGATGATGATGCGATAGTGTAGGGCGATGGGCTTTGATTAGTTCACAGGTCGGTGCAACATCGAGGGCCGAAGGGCCTGTTCTGTGCTGTATTGTTCTATGTTCTGTGTTTGCACAGAGGGTGAAGAGCTGAAGAATTCTCTATCTTTCCCAGACCTGTCTCCTGCTGGGATACATCCCTTCTCCTGCTGGGATGCGGTTGCAAGTAAAGTCTGCTAGAAAGTCTTTTACTACCTCACTTCAGTGCTCATCGTTAATGTGTGAGCTCAGGGAGTGAGTGTTGGCAGCCTTTTCAATTGTTGCGGTATTGCAGAACATCATTACATATATACTTTCTGCACCAAGGCTCAATGGATTCTGAGCAGGAGTGAGAACCCTCGCAGACATTTCCCTTCCTTAAAGTAGGGACTATAAAGTACTCCTGAAACTGAGATTAGGTAATTTTGCTCCAGGAGTGAAATCTGGGAAATGGGTCCAACTCTATCAATAAATATCAATCATTATAAAATCTGAGAATTGAAGATGTTTTGCTGAGGAATTCAGGAGCTTCATGAGTCTCTGTTCCAGTTTCTCTCCTATGTCCATACCTTTATTTAATTGTTTCATTTTGTTCTTCTTCACTGACTATGATTTTCTCTTAAAGGTTGTGACTGACTCAGTTTATGATAAGGCACTCTATTCTGGCAAAATTTCTACGGAGTGTATTATTTCCAATTATACTGCATTTGGTGCACATCCTGTATTTCAACAAGTCTCGATATTTATCTCTCTGTGACCATCAGGTTGTGAAGAAGAGAGAGCTCCTAGTGGTCTCTGATGCACTGCCTGTCACAGCATTGACCCATTTCTGTCTCCAGGCTTCAACTGGACTGAGCCAGTCAATTCTTCAACGTCCTTGATCTTTACAACTCATGTAGCATTTGATAAAATGTCACTTGAACATCTGAATATATCAAATTGAAACTAATCCTTTGACTATTTTCTTTGTTCATAACTTAGACAACAAATTTAATTATATTTGTCAATTTGACCTGCCCTTTTATAAATCTCTCCCGAGTGCAGCCAAAAGGTTTCCATGGTGTTATTATAGATTATGGCCCTTCACTGGTTTCCATATAACTGATACAAAATGCCAAATAAAACAGAAATGCTGGAAAGACATACATCAGAATCTGGACAATTTACAGGGAAAAAGAGGATCAGCATTGCTCAGTTTACAGGTTTAATGAGAAGTGCCCCTGACTCTGGTTAGAGATTTCATCTCTGTCTCCAATTTCCTGAACATCAAGTTCCCAGTCCCAGTTTGGATAGCCTTTCTTTTATGAAAATACAAAGACAAATTATATTTGTTTTAAAAGTTGCTTTTTTGCAGAAGTGACCTGAAGATTAATCTCCAATTCTTGCAGACTAGGCCATTTTTACTGACCAATCAGCAAAGCTTTAAATGAGAGAGATGTGAATTACTGAACACACCACAGAAGACAGTTCTGAAGCTGTCAAAGTGGGCCGGCATGGTGGCTCAGTGATTAGCACTGCTGTCTCATAGCAGCAAGTACCTGGGTTCGATTCCACCTCAGGCATTTGTCTGTGTGGAGTTTCTCATGATATCTGCACTGGTTTCCTCCCACAATCCAAATATGTGCAGGTTGGTTGAACTGGCCATGCTAAATTTCCCATAGCATCCAGGGATATGGAGATTAGGTGGATTAAGCATGGGAAATATAGGGTTAGGGGGATGGGGTGGGATGTCCTTTGGAAGGTCAGTGTGGATTCAATGGGCCAAATGGCCTGCTTCCACACTATTGGGATTCTGTGATAATTGAACATGGTAAATTTGGGGACATAATGTGAATATATATGTGGTGGATCCTGAACTATTTCCAGGGCAAGGAAGTTAGTGCAAGCTCTGACTGACTCAATCAATGCACTGGGCACAGAGCCTAGCAAAGCCCTGTTTTCCCCTGGTCAAATCGGAAGCTACATGAGGAGGGCAAGATCCAGCAGGCAAACCCCTCAGTTAAAATAAAAAACAGGCAGGTATTCAAACATTTGTTCAAGAATATTCACCATCTGCATCATAACATTGCCAAAATTATTATTAGCCTTATTTGTCAAATTTGCATTTAATCTGAAACAATGATGAAGAATCAATCCTCCACCTTAACAAAATTTAAACAACAATTTCTGTTGTGAGGAAGTTTCTCTTACTTTGGTTTGAAAGCTGTTGGTTGGAGAGTGGAAGAGTGTATACAGTTTCCACCCGTGGTTTACGGTGTCGATCTGGGTCTACTGTCGGGAAACTGTCAGGAACCTGACTGCTGCTGGCTGACCGGGTGGAGATCTGACAGAATTTCCCGGTGAACCCAGGTGGGCAATGGCAACGATCCTTTCGTACGCACACTCCCCCATTCTGGCACTGAAGCAGACAGAGGACTGGAAGGAAAGAAATCATGTTACATCAGTAGAAACAAGTTAACATCATCAGGAAAGTTTAAATCACAAAAACTTAAATTCTCCTCTTGCCTGGAAATTACTGACTCTTCAAGGAATACAGAAACTAACGGAGTTAAAATCCTTCACTCAAGCAGAAAACTGTCTTGGGAATGTATACATAGGAACAGAAGGAGGCCATTCAGCACCTTAAGCCAACAAGTTAATGAGGTCTTGGTTGGTCTGTGACATAACTCCATATACCCAAACTGTTCCCCATTCTCCTTAGCATCAATCTGAAAATTTAAAATTAATAATTTACACAGAATACACTGTGGAAGGGAGTTCCAAATCTCTGCCAACCTTTGCATTTATAGGTGTGTCCTAACTTGATTCCTGAAAGGTCTGTTCCTATTTTTTAAGATTGGTCTCCTAATCCCAGATTCCCAAACTGCAGAAGTCCTTTCTCCAAACCTACTGGATTTATTCACTATTGTTTCTGGAAAACGGATGACTAAATCACCCCATAACCTTCTAAATTTCACGCATTGCAGTCCTAGTTGGGGGAAAGACTCTGTAATGACTCAATAGTCCAGGGACTCTCATCCCTGTACAGTTTGACCTAAGCACTGTACAGCTGTATATGAAGGCTCTCAGGTATAAGCAACAAAAAAAAAAGAAAATAGCCAATATTTTGACAAAATCATCTACTCAGGAAAGATTTTGACCAAAAACACGTTTATGTATGAATAGGTTTAGAAATAAGTTTCCCCTGATGAGATCAGTGTATGCAGATTGATACTGAACATGGGCAGAGGGGGAGTGTAATTCCTACAGTTTGCAGGAGGGAGACTCAGCAGGTTTACTGATATTTAACAGATGCTGTAGAGTTTAGGAGAAAGAACAGCAACACTGTGATTATGAATTCTATAATCGACATAGACAGATATATATTTAATATGTAGCAAGTGGGGGCTGATAGAAAACAGGGGAACAATAAAATGCTAATAATCCAGTCAATCACACGCAAAACAATTTTCATCTCCACTGAAACTAAATCCTCTTGCATCTAGTTCAGGAAGTTGGAATCCTGCGCCTCAAGATTGAGACCCCACAGCCTAAACTACCCCTAGTGGCAGATGTAAAAAAGGGTGGAATGTAAAGCAAGCACAGTGTACCATTCCAGGGGTGAAGCTGAGGTAGTTTGACACAGAAGGTAACAATACTCCCTGAGAATACGTTGGAAGGGAATTTAAAAAGACATTGAAACTCTAAATCTCAGTCTCAGCTTCCTCATACTGTCCCAGTCTTGGAAGAGTTTGAAGGAGACAGTGTAGAGAGAGCCTTATTATGTATCTGATCCCATGCTGCCCCTGTCCTGGGAATGTTTGGTGGGGACAGGGTAGAGGCAGATTTTTACTGGTATCTAAGCCTGTACTGACTGTTTCCTAGGACTGTTTGATGGGTCAGTGTAGAGGAAGCTTTACTCTGTACCTAACCCTCTGTTGCCCCTGTGCTGGGAGTGTTTGGTGGGGACAGGGTAGAGAGAGCTTTACCCTGTATCTAAGCCTATACTACTCCTGTCCTAGGACTGTTTGATGGGTCAGTGTAGAGGCAGCTGGCAGTGCCCCTGTGCTGGGAGTGTTTGAATCGCCTTTATTGTCATGTACATTCAGTGAATGCAGTGAATGTAATGTCACCTTCTGGACGCAATCTTATGCAGAGTACCGAGGTACAGATATTTAACTGTGGGTACAGAGTAAAATACATTTTTAAGTTTGGGAATAGAGTTTAAAAGTCAAGAATGATAATAAAAGTGACTATAAAGTACTTGAACTTCAGAAGTTCTAGTCCTTTTCCAACATGAGTTGGAAGTCCACTGGCTTCAGAACACTTGGCAACACCCAGCCCGTACTTGCTCTGCTCCCGTACCAGCACCTGCTCAGCACCCCGCTCCAGGAAAACACACTGCTCCCCACTCCGGGACACACACTGCTCCCCGCTCCGGGACACACACTGCTCCCCACTCTGGGACACACACTGCTCCCCACTCTGGGACACACACTGCTCCCCGCTCCGGGACACACACTGCTCCCCACTCCGGGACACACACTGCTCCCCGCTCTGGGACACACACTGCTCCCCACTCTGGGACACACACTGCTCCCCACTCTGGGACACACACTGCTCCCCACTCCGGGACACACACTGCTCCCCACTCTGGGACACACACTGCTCCCCACTCCAGGACACACACTGCTTCCCTCTCCAGGACTCAGCCCGTGCTCAATCTGCTGCTGTTCCAGGACCCAGTCTGTGTTCATTCTGGCCCCACTCCAGCTCCGGCCCATAATCACTCTGCTTTCCGCTCTGGGACTCAGCCTCTGTTTGCTGATGGGTCAGTGCAGTGGGAACTTTAACACGTAGTTAATCCAATTACTGTACTTACCTTGGGAGTGTTCCATCTCAGACTCCAGCTGAGGTTGCCAGATTGCAGATAGCAGCCTTTAGTTAATTTGATTCACTCATGTGATGTCATGAAACAGCTGAAAACTTTGGATACTGTTTGGGCCCCTAGCTGAGGGGAGAGACAATGGGCAGTGGTTTTGTTCCTGGATACTAATCCAGGGACAAGGACCATGGCAGATGGTACTGTTTGAACTTGCAGCAATTACAATCTGAATAATGACTGTGATATGAGGGAATTTTGTTCAGTAAGATCCTTTAGGTCTGGCATACATGTGACTCTAGGCTCACAGAACATTGCCTGTCAAATGCCCTTGGAAATGGCAGAGCAAACCATTCAGTTGTAACAATTGCAGTAAAGCCTTAAATTAGAAATGAAACTGGTTGGACCATCTGACACCAGGCATCAGAATCAACAACAGCAAATCCAACCCTGTTGACCCTTCAAAGTCCTCCTCACTAACATCTGGAGGCTAGTGCCAACACTGGGAGAGATGTCTCTCAGACTAGTCAATGAGCAGCCTCACAGGATCGTATCTTACAGACAACATCCCAGACACCACCATCACCATCCCTGGATACGTCCTGTCCTATGATCAGGATAGACCCAGCAGAGGTGATGCTGCAGTTGGGTGAGAGTTGTCCTGGAGTCTTCAACATTGACTCCAGAGACCACAAGGTTTATCGCATTAGGTCAAACATGGATGAGGAAACCACCTGCTGATTACCATATACCATCCTCCCTTGGCTGATGAATCAGTCCTCCATTTGAACAACATTTGGAGGAAGGACTGAGGATGGCAAGGGCACAGAATGTACCCTCGATGCGGGATTTATGTCGACCATCAGAGTGGCTCGGCAGCAATACTAATTGAGCTGGTCGGGTCCTAAAGGACATCGCTGCTAGACTGGGTCTGCAGCAGGTGGGGAGGGAACCAACAAGAGGGAAAAACATACCTGACCTCATCCTTACCAATCTGCCGACTGAAGATACATCTGTCCATGACAGTATCGGTAAGAGTGACCACTGCATAATCCTTGTGGAGACAAAGTCATATTGAGAATACCTTCCATTGTGGAACTGTCACCATGCTAAATGGGACAGACTTTGAACAGATCTAGCAACTCAAGACCAAGCATCTATGAAGTGCTGTGGGCCATCAACTGCAGCAGAATTGTACTCCAACACAATCTGTAACCTCACGGTCTGGCATATCCCCCACTCAACTATTACCATCAAACCATGGGATCTAGCCTGGTTCAAAGGAGAGTGCAGAAGGGTATACCAGAAGCAGCACCAGGCATACCTGAAAATGAGGTGTCAACCTGGTGAAGCTACCAAACAGGGCTATTTGCATGCCATACAGCATAAGCAGCAAGTGATAGACAGAGCTAAGTGATCCCACAGTCAATGGATCAGATCTAAGTTCAGTCCTGCCATATCCAATCGGGAATGGTGATGAACAATTAAACAACTCACTGGAGGAGGAGGGGTCTCCACAAAAATCCTCATCCTCAATGATGGAAGAGCCCTGCACACCAGTACAAAACATAAAGCTGAAGCATCCACAGCAACCTTCAGCCAGAAGTGTCAAGTGGCTCCCAGCATTACAGATACCAGTCTTCAGCCAACATGATTCATTCCATGTGGTAACAAGAAACAGTTACAGGTACTGGATACTGCAAAGGCTCTCTGCCCTGACGACATTCTGGTAACAGTACTGAAGACTTGTGCTCCAGAACTTGTTCCCCTAGTCAACCTGATCCAGTGTAGTTACACCACCGGCATCTACCTGACAATGTGGAAAATTGCCCAGGTATGTCCTGTACATAAAAAGCAAGACAAGCACAATGATGAAGGGCTTTTGCCCGAAACGTCGATTTCGCTGCTCGTTGGATGCTGCCTGAACTGCTGTGCTCTTCCAGCACCACTAATCCAGTATTTGGTTTTCAGCATCTGCAGTCATTGTTTTTACCACAATGGCTAACAAAACAAGTCCAAGATTAGGAATCCTGCAGTGACTCCCCAAACTTTGAGGATGGTGTTGATGACTCCACCATCTACAGTGGACAAACTAGGAGTGTGATGGAACACTCCCTACTTACCTGGAATACAACTCCAACAATATTCAATAAGCTTGACGTCATTCAAGTCAAAGCAGCCCTTTTGATTGGCAGCACATCCATCACTATCAACATTCTGACACACAGTAGCAGCAAGTGAAGAACACAGAACAGAATAGGCCATTCAGCCTTCTTCCACCATTCTACAAGACCATGGCTGATGTGTGGCCTAACTCCATAATCTCACCTTTGGCCCATATCCCTTAAAACCTTATCCTTAACAAACATTTATCAATCTCAAAATTAAAATTACCAACTGATCCAGCATCCACTGCTGTTTGTGGAAGAGAGTTCCAAACATCGACACTTTGTGTCTGTAGAAGAGCTTTTTAACATCTCTCCTGAACCACCTGGCCCTATTTCTCAGATGATGCCCCATTGTTCCAGAATCTCCAACTAGTGAAAATAGTTTACATTTATGTACTCTGTCTCTTCCAGTTAATATCTTGAAAACTTTTATCAGATCACTCCTTAACTTGCTAAATTCTAGAAAAGTTACAGCAACTACAAGATCCTTAAACAGCACATTTTAAACCCATAGACATTGCCATCTAGAAGGACAAGAGCAATAAATACATGAGAACACTATCAACTGCAAGTTCTCCTGCTAAGCCAGTCACCATCCTAACTTAGAGATATACCTCTATTCACTCATTGGCAAAGTACTGGAACTCACTCTCTTACAGCATTGTGGGTGCCCCCACTCCAAATGGACTGCAAGTGGTTCAAGAAGGAACCTCACGACCACCTTCTCAAGGGTAATTATGGATGGACAATAAAAGTTGGCCAAGGCAGTGCCACCCACATTTCCTGAATGAATATATAAAGACTCTGTAGCTTACAGCATGCTGTATCTGTTATGGGAGTGTTTGATAGGGATAGGGTAGAGGTGGCTTTACCATGTATCTAGCCCTGTGCTGTGCCTTGGCTGACAGAGAATGTTTGATGGGGACAGTGTTGAGAGAGCTTTACTTTCCATTTAAAAGAGTATGGGGAACTTTATTCTGTATCTAACCCTGTCCTGTCCCTGTCCTGGGAGTGTTTGATGGAGACAGTGTAGAGTTTCAAAATTTCTCAATGTATTATTCTGAAAAGCAGAATTGTGCAGACATTGAAGTCTGAGGTAACAACAGAAGTTGTTGGACTGAACTTGCTGAGTTTCTTTCCAGAATGTTCAGTTTATGCTTGTAATTTTTGACCCGGGTCTTTACATATTTTATTCCTGGTGCCCAGGGAACAAGTGAAAAATATCTCAAGTCTAAGCTAAAAACCAATTCATTCTCTAAATAATAGCTGGGATGGGAAGGTCTAATCCTGAAGTGAAGCTTCAAACCTGAAGATTAAGTGATTATTTAACAGAAATTTTAACAGGGGGCAGCACGGTGGCTCAGTGGTTAGCACTGCTGCCTCACAGTCCTGGGTTCAATTCCAGCCTCAGGCGACTGACTGTGTGGAGTTTGCACGTTCTCCCCGTGTCTGCGTGGGTTTCCTCCGGGTGCTCTGGTTTCCAAACCTGTGCAGGTCAGGTAAATTGGCTATGCTAAATTGCACATAGTGTTAGGTGTATTAGTCAGCAGTAAATATAGGGGAGGGGAATGGGTCTGGGTGGGTTACTCTTCGGAGAGGCGGTGTCGACTTGTTGGGCCAAAGGGCCTGTTTCCATACTGTAGGGAATCTAATCTATTCAGAAGGTTCCAGAATTAGGCTGTTTCTGTGTTTGGTTGCCTGTGTAAAATGTTTTACATTGACTCTGACTGTTTCAGGAGGAGAGTAGGATGGAGCTTCTCTCCAACAATAGAGTGCACCTTCTCCACAGCAAATACAGACTTCAGAAGATCAAGTGAGGTGGAAAAGTGTTTGACAGGGAAGAACATAAAAAAACTGAGAAATGAAACAGTAAATAGAGGCAGAATAGCAATACAATGACCTCACAACAATGGTCTCTTTCCAAGAAAGAGAGAGAGAACTCCTTGATGATCAGCAAAGGTGGGAACTGTGATCTGTGAGGGCAAAACACTCTCAAACTATTCCCTGCAGGCTTTTAAAAGTGTGCAGTTTGAGAAACAAGGTTCAGCAGTTATTTTGCCAAGTGCCTGGTGCCATTAGAATGTGGAGTACTATAATTTGGGAAGAATGCTTTACATTCTCATTCATTACAGGAATCCAGATCTTTGTGCTGCAAACATACATTTTAAAGGCAGGGAATCTTTCAATCACTATCCTTCCTAACCACAAATCTTCCATTCATTGATACCTCTGATTTCAAAACTCATATTTAATGCTGATCTCTCTGGACAGCCATGATTCTGATACATCTCTCTACTATTTCCAAATTCTGATTCATAATCCAGCAAGCTATTAAAATTGTTTTTTTTAAATAAAGATCACTCCCCTGAAAAGTTGCAACAGTCAGTGAGCTATTCACTGTGGAGTCCTGAGCCTCAGAACAAGAACATCCAAGCCTCCGTTCTTGCTAAGTGATCACTGGGAGTCAGTGCCTGAGATGATAAGTGTAATCTCATAAGCATACATGCTTGTCCTCACTCAGGAAAGGGAGGGAAATATCTTCCATGCTGCTTCACCAGCAAACCTAAGGTGTAAAGCACTGAGGAGCAGGGGAAACATGCATTGCTTGTGTAGGTTGTCATTTTGTCACATGACTTTGGCTGTGTGTGGTATACCAATACTTTGCGATCATGCTTTGTACACTTTGTGGTCGAGCTGGGGAGTGGAAATTGACCAGCTTCAGAGCTGCTGGGTGACTGAAGAAGAACTTTCACACCGCTCTTAAAAGGCAGGGAAAACTGGACACCATCGGGGAAATGTTAACTGGCAGATAAAGGAAAGGAACGGGATACTACATTCCCGTCAGGAAAGATTGGATCTACTGAAAAGGGAAAGTAACCTGCTTATACCTACAGGGAGTTCTAAACACTACAGGGACATGATCTCAATTAATTATATGTCTGAATACAAAGACAGCAGTGTGTGTGAAGTCAGTCAAACAGATCCTTCCCAACAACCACATAATACAGGTAGTTCTCCTTTCATGGTAAAAACAATGACTGCAGATGCTGAAAATCAAATACTGGATTAGTGGTGCTGGAAGAGCACAGCAGTTCAGGCAGCATCCAACGAGCAGCGATTTCGCTGCTCGTTGGATGCTGCCTGAACTGCTGTGCTCTTCCAGCACCACTAATCCAATAGTTCTCCTTTCATGTCCAGAATGCCCTGAACTGGCTAAAGTACAGACTAGAAATAAATAACATGCCAAATGTAGCTTGGTTGCAGGCCCAGACACCCAACAGACTCCCAGAGAAGACCCTGTTTGATTGACAGCTCTGGCTATCTGATCTATTCACTCAATTACACAATGTTTATTTAGAGAAGATAAAGGGGTTTCAAGTGCTTGCAGTTTCTGAGGTTCAGGACCACACTATTGTTAACATAAGAATCATTGGTATTACAGTATATTAGATTAGATTCCCTATAGTGTGGAAACTGTCCCTTCAACCCAACCAGTCCACACCGACCCTCCGAAGAGTAACCCACCCAGACCCATTTCCCTCTGACTAATGCACCTGACACTATGGGCAATTTACCATGGCCAATTTACCTGACCTGCACATCTTTGGACAGTGGGAGGAAATCAGAGCACCCAGAGGAAACCCATGCAGACATGGGGAGAATGTGCAAACTCCACACTGACAGTCGCCCAAGGCTGGAATTGAACCCAGGTCTCTGGCACAGTGAGGCAGTAGTGCAAACCACTGAGCCACTGTGTTTATAGTGCACATTGTGAGTAAATGAGCATCTAAATGCCATACCTTGGCACGAAGAATTCGCAGGGTAAAAACAAGGACTGCAGATGCCGGAAACCAGAGTCTAGATTAGAGTGGTGCTGGGAAAGCACAGCAGGTCAGGCAACGTCCAAAGATCAGGAAAATCGATTAGAGTGGTGCTGGAAAAGCATAGCAGGTCTGGCAGCGTCCGAGGGCTCCTTGGATGCTGCCTGACCTGCTGTGCTTTTCCAGCACCACTTTAATCTCGACGGAGAATTTGCAGGCTAGGCAGAGGGGGTGGGGGTGGAACCATGAAGCTTAACACAGAGAGTATGAGGATTATAAAACTGAATGGGGATTCACAAGATTTTCTCATCCAGACAATAGCTCACAGCTTCTCATAGGTTGCATTAATCAGCACTGTTTAAAATCAAGGCCTGAGTGACTGCACAAAAATTGCCAGAGAGTGGGGGATGTTCAACCCTGAAAATGTTGGGTGTATGCACTTGACCTGAACCTGCCTGAACCCTAATCCTGTTTGGCAGAAAGTCAGAAATCCTGAGAGTAGGTCCCAGCTGCCATTTCCACACTTCCAGAGAATCTTCCTGACTCTCAGGAATTAACTCAACAAACTAAACTACACCATCAACCTATCCACAATCCAACAACAAAACCAAACCTCTTGCACATACTAATTTTATTAATTTTGATCTAAATACAAGGTGCACTTGGATAATGAAAAGCTCAATTTGGCCCAAGGATTTAGAAAAATTCAGGAAGCAACATGTAAGTGACAAAAATAGAGGCAGCGTTCCCAGACAGACTAGAAATGGATAGAACAGATCAAGCAGGAGGTGGAATCCTCACCCTAACCTTAACCCTAACCTCTGGATGATTTGACCTTCAAAATACTACAATAGATCCAGGGATCTTTAACACATATATAATAGGCCCTTCATGTTCACTGACTGTCACTGACCTGTCTGAATTAAGCACTGACTACCTATTGGCTGTACAAGGTCAAGTTTGACATGAAGTACCTTGTGTAGGTAAAGATGAAAATAGCTATGGAATATTGTAGAAATTACTTGGGAAGATATTAAATATTTAACTGTTATGAAATAAGCTTGCTCCAAATAGAGCCACCTTTCCAGCTTAAATACTAACACCTATTTACAACCATTTGCAGATTAAGAACCAGATTTCTCTTGTACTCTCCCACACTAACAAAGCCTTTAGGAAAGATTCTGATTAATAGTGCAGAGACTTTCTCACTAACATGGCGATGAGATGGTATAGACTGGTTTAGGTGGTCACTGCTGTAAAGTGGAGCTTCAATGTCAGTGATTTTTTGCAAAGATTCAGCTTCCAGTCTCTCAAATAAATCTAGTTATGTCTGGCCTTTCACAAATACAGTACTAGCAATGAATGCAGCAGAATCTGTAAAAGACAGATTTTGGAATGGAAAATTCCTATGCCACATGAATGAGGTAGAGTCAGGGTCTAACACTGTGTCATTCACCTTGCCACCATCCTATTTTCCCTGTCTTTATGACTTGATGTACTTCCTCTGATATTACCATATCTCCTTTTCAACTTTGTTTCCTCAGTTTAAGTTTAAATTACAGATCATGGAGAATGAGAAACAAATTTAGGGTGTACTTGACATCCAGCCAATGGCTTAAATTTGCTAAATATATTATTGTAAGCTTAGAGGAGATGTAACTCCCAGTCCTTAGTGAGCTCCTGAATGAAGTGTGGCAGGAAAGTTGGACAACTTAATCCAGGCTGTGTGAGAGTATCACACTCACTCCTATCCCCACAACACTGAGATACTTCAATGTTAAAATAACTCAGCAACTGCTCTCCTCTAACAATCCTATCACAAGGTGCTGAACCCTGGGTCTGTGAGCAGGTTATCACACTGAAACTTTAACCACTTCCACATCTCCAATGCCCCACTCCAACAATCTCCCCTCCCCAAGAAACAGAAGAAAACCTGTAGAATTCTTCCTGATTGTGGATAATATTTTTCATTTTAGACACCAGAAAATTTGATCAACAGATTTAACATAAACAGTGAATCAGCTAAGACTCTATGGACGGAGGTCAAACTGTACCCTCCAGCCTCCAAGTGAGTTAGCCAGGGTTCTGGTCTGGAGCATTTAGATAGAGCCTGAGCCTAGGTAGTTGAGCAGGGTTCAAGACCGGGGGCAACTGGGTAGAGTTCAAGATGGGTGGGATGGGCAAGGTTCAGGTTTGGGAGATTTGGGGCAGGATGTGTGTTTGGTGTATTGACAGGGTTCATTTGGAGCATTTGGTAGGTGGATATTTGTGGGTATTGGGCTGGGTTTGAGTTTTGGCATTTGGACGGGGGGTACAAGTTTTGGGGTAACAGGCAGGACTTGTGTCTGTTGGTCAATTTGAGCATTTCAGTAACTGCTCTCCTCTGAACAACCCAATCACGTAGTGCTGAAGCCTGGGTCTGTGAGCAGGTATCACACTGAAAAAAAACCTATCTCCCCTCTCCCATACCCCCATCATGTTCCACTCCAACAATCTCCCTCTCCCCAAGAAACTGCAGAAAACCTCCAGAATTCTTCACAAGTCTAAATAAAACTATTCATTTACATGAAAATTTGATCAACAGATTGTTTTGGGGTATTGGTTGCATTTGAGTTTACTCATTTGGCGGGGGGGGGGGGGCGCGGTGGGGAGTGAGTGTTTGGGGCATTTGAACATGGTTCAAATTTAAGTTAGAGGGCATTGGTTGAGTTTGGGGGTTATATTTCATTTAGAAAGTCCTGACATTATTCAGTTTCTATTTTTAGGTCACGGGTGGCATCCTGTTTTTGTTTGATTGTAACTTTTAATGTTGGGAATGCTATGTAAACATGTCACATTGTAATTATGCTACTTGCCACTAGGGGAGGTGTAATCACAGTGTCATACATTTACACAGATATCTTTCCATCAACTCCCTCTCCATTGTGGGAAGTGAAACAAATCCATGTTTATAGTCAGCATTAGGATTTATTGTTGGGTCATGTCAGGCATAGGTTACAGAGAGTGAAAGTCACTTGTATGCACTGACTTGCCAACATGCTGCAAAACACAAGCTTCAGGCACAGCCAGCTCTTGGCCACTCTCACTCTGTAAACATTCTCTCTCCCTGAGGGCTAATTGCTCCAGTTCGCTGAAGGATTGGCCAAAGTGTGTGTCAGAAACATTCTCGAGGGGAGAGGCTAGATTCCACTCAATCCGTCATCTTAATAATTATTTTGTTTTTGAAAAGTGAAAACTATGTGCACGCCTCTTAAAAAGGCATCACTGTCTGAGGTGTCCCAGAGTAAAACTGAATGTGCGCCATACAATTTGCCACTTTCACAAGCCTAGTGTGTTGAAGTCTCACCCTGATGTACAGCATTAGGCACATCTGTACTCTGTCACTATGGGAAGTACTGATCAACATGGATACTCAACAGGAGATGCAGAACAAGGGTTAAATTGGTTTCTTCATAGTGCATTTGGTGGAAAATGCATTGCATTAATCACACTTCCTTTCCTCTCTCTCCACCCTAAAAGCAACACATTTCTTTAACTGAAAAGAGCAAAGACATGTCAATGTGACCCCAAACAAGTCACTTGGTCAAAGCTGAGTCCCAAAGCCCCTGCTACACACTGCTGCGCAACATTGATATCATAATAGGACATGCAGAATCATGGCGCTGAGCCCAGAGAGTTTGTTTAAATACAGAGCATCAGAGTAAATTACAACCATTGTTTACAGAAACAAATTACTGAATATCTCGACAGATCTGTAAAATACTTGCTAAAATCCATCACCCTGGGGTTTTCTAATCTTTTGCACCTCAAAGAGTAGACTCACCCTGCCTATTGTAAAAAGGCTCTTTGAAAAATCTCTATAAAGTTTAAAATTACAGCTCAACTTAGAAAAACTAGGAGTGGGGGAGAGACAGGGACAGGATCTGGAATGAAACACAAAAGAAAACACTCTTGCACACAAACTACAATGGAAACTTTTTTTTTCTCATCTGTAAAATAAATCAAAACTCTAAGTCCCATCTGCCCAGGCACATGGAGTAAATTATATCAAGAGCTCAAGAAAGATTCATAAAACTCGTTCTTTCCCCCCTCCTGTTAGTTACTCACACAGTCGGAATCCAGTCTTGGCTGTGTCAGAAGGACTACTGTCACTGTAAACCGTTGTAATATTGCCCTTTCTACAGCGATTCTCGCAATGTCCAGCCTCACACTTCAGCTTACAAACCGTAGGTGTGAAAAGAACCTTGATCTTCCCAACCTCAGCAATTTGATTAAACACTGGTGACATGAAAACAGTGCAACAACAAAGCATCAGGAGCAGCTCGGAATCCATTGGGGTCCCTAAAGGTTCAGAACCCCGAGCAGTCCAAGGAGGAAACTGAAGCTCAAGCTAACGCAAAGAATATCTTAAAATCTCCACAGGGTTTGTGATCCTTTGTATGGGAGTTTAATTGAATGCAGCATATTGAGTATACACTGGGAAGAAATCCAAACATGCACTTTATGAGGGGTAACAGTCTCGGAGTTAACCCAGTAAAGGTCTATCCCTGATTCACTGCACGGCATCACAACTCAACACAGTTACCAAATGACAGGAGGCAAGTGCTTGAAAATTAAAATCAGGTTTTATTGTGAAAGTAAATCCTGTTTGGTGAGGTGAAACACAGTCTAGCTTTCTGGTTCCTAGCCAAAATGTACAGCACAGAATTCTAGACACATAGGAAGAGAGAGAATAGGGGCAGGGAAGAAAGGAGAGATGAGGCGAATAGTGAGAGAGGGAAAGAGAAGAGCAGAGGAAGACAGTGAGAGATGTAGAGGGAGATGAAGGGAGGCGAGTAGCTTGGAACAATGAGAGATAGGATTTTTGTTCCAAAGATAGTTGAAATGTGGTTAAATACATGTCATTGGAGGATATAATTACCTTATCCGAACAATGCCAACCATTCCAGCACTAGCAGATCTCCACTGGTGTTGCTCACAGGCTAAATATTTTAATCAGAATGGGAGTGCTACACAGAACATCAACTATCAGATATGATTCTACATATAGGCAGCATTCGCCATACGATTCTGACTGTAATAATAACTAAACTAACAACTCATTTAAGATAATTGATTGAAACATGTACCATGGCTCAGATACACTTGTTCAACATAAAATTAAGGGCCCATTCTCTGCAAACAAAAGGAATACGTTCCAGCCTTTTGCCTTTTTGAATTACCCATATTAGGAAACTAATATTTTCTGCTGCTTATTAGATAGCCTGAGGTCGATTTGCCAACCAATCAACAGCCTTTCTCCAGTAACACTGTAAACTGCTGCAATTGTTTGAAAGTTGGCAGTCTTGCGTTTGGCTTGATGAGTACAAGGTGACAGATTTCAGCAATGTGTCTGTCTTCTAAGCAACACACGACACATTATTCTGCTGCAAAAATGAGGCTGTATTTAATAATGGATGATGATTTATTGACAATTGTACTCTACAATGAACAACATGGTAAAGTACAGTGAAAAGTTTCAACTGCCACGACAATCCAGTGCCATTTGATTACTTCAAGAATAAAAGGAGTTGAGCTTCTCCCTTTACACCAGCAATGACTGGCCCTGTTATACTCCCTGTTATACTCCCCGTTATACTCCCCGTTATACTCCCCGTTATACTCCCCATCTGACAGTCAATTCTTCTGAGGTCAGTAGAGTGGAATCATAAGTGTGGCCTATAGCAAGATCCATTTCTCACCATGGGTGAAGGTGGGTTTCTATCTCAGAATGTCAGATTGTTACAAACAGGATAAATTCCAATCAGTTCAAACAGAATCACTGCTGAAGGATTTGCAGATTGACCCATTTTCTTTGTTAATTGGAGAATATTCCTAATAAGAAGGGAAGGGAAATTGATCGAGTCATTACCCAGGACTGTGTTAATGTGACTTCCACTGCGCTGATTGGACAATGATCAGAATTGACCATCACAACTGGGATCTGCCAAATCAAAACACACCAAGTTCCCGACCAGGTGAGTTATGAAATCCCTGGAAGATAGGAGCAGGAGTAGGCGAGTTGGCCCTTCCAGCCTGCTCTGCCATTCAATATGATCACCGTTGCTGCTCTAGCTCAATGCCATAGTCCCACTGTGTCTCCATAGCCCTTGAAAGCTTTATAATCTAAACATATATCTGTTTCTTTCCTGAATACATTCAGTGACTTGGCCTCCACAGCCTTCTGTTGTAGAGAATTTACAGGGTCTCTACCTTTTGAATGAAGAAATCTCAGTCCTAAATGGCCTCCTGTTTCAGGAGACTGTGTCCCCTGGTTCTAGACTCCCTAGCCAGGGGAGACATTTTTCCTGCTTGCCCAGCCCTATTAGAATTTTATACATTTCAGTTAGGTCCCATCTCATTCTTCCAAACTCTGGTGAACACAGGCCCAGTCAATGCGATCTCTCGTTGTAGGATAGTCCTACCATCCCTGGTATCAAGTTAGTGAACCTCTGCTGCACTCTTTCTTTCACAAGTATATCCTTTCTTAGGTAGAGACTCCAAAACTGCACACTATACTCCATGTGCTGTCTCACCTATGCCCTGTATAACTGCAAGGAGAAAGTGAGGACTGCAGATGCTGGAGATCAGAGCTGAAAAATGTGTTGCTGGAAAAGCGCAGCAGGTCAGGCAGCATCCAAGGAGCAGGAGAATCGACGTTTCGGGCATCAGCCCTTCTTCAGGAATGAGGAAAGTGTGCTAAGCAGGCTAAGATAAAAGGTAGGAAGGAGGGACTTGGGGGAGGGGTGTTGGAAATGCGATAGGTGGAAGGAGGTTAAGGTGAAGGTGATAGGCCGGAGTGGGAGTGGGGCGGAGAGGTCAGGAAGAAGATTGCAGGTTAGGAAGGTGGTGCTGAGTTCGAGGGTTGGGACTGAGACAAGGTGGGGGGAGGGGAAATGAGGAAACTGGAGAAATCTGAGTTCATCCCTTGTGGTTCGAGGGTTCCTAGGCGGAAGATGAAGTGCTCTTCCTCCAGCCGTCGTGTTGCTATGGTCTAGCAATGGAGGCGTCCAAGGACCTGCATGTCCTGCGATAGGGTATCATCCATCGTCATTTCCGCCACCTCCAAACAGACCCCACCACGAGGGATATATTTCCCTCCCCTCCCCTATCAGCGTTCTGAAAAGACCACTCCCTCCGTGACTCCTTCGTCAGGTCCACACCCCCCACCAACCCAACCTCCACTCCTGGCACCTTCCCCTGCAACCGCAAGAAATGCAAAACTTGCGCCCACACCTCCCCCCTTACTTCCCTCCAAGGCCCCAAGGGATCCTTCCACATCTGCCACAAATTCAGCTGCACCTCCACACACATCATTTACTGCATCCGCTGCACCCGATGTGGCCTCCTCTATATTGGGGAGACAGGCCGCCTACTTGCGGAACGTTTCAGAGAACACCTCTGGGACACCCGGACCAACCAACCCAACCACCCCATGGCTCAACACTTCAACTCCCCCTCCCACTCCACCAAGGACATGCAGGTCCTTGGACTCCTCCATCGCCAGACCATAGCAACACGACGGCTGGAGGAAGAGCACCTCATCTTCTGCCTAGGAACCTTCCAACCACAAGGGATGAACTCAGATTTCTCCAGTTTCCTCATTTCCCCTCCACCACCTTGTCTCAGTCCCAACCCTCGAACTCAGCACCACCTTCCTAACCTGCAATCTTCTTTCTGACCTCTCCGCCCCACCCCCTCTCCGGCCTATCACCCTCACCTTAACCTCCTTCCACCTATCGCATTTCCAATGCCCCTCCCCCAAGTCCCTCCTCCCTACCTTTTATCTTAGCCTGCTTGGCAAACTCTCCTCATTCCTGAAGAAGGGCTCATACCCGAAACGTCGATTCTCCTGCTCCTTGGATGCTGCCTGACCTGCTGCGCTTTTCCAGCAACACATTTTCAGCACCAAAGTGTATGACTTCACATTTAGCCAAATTGTGACTGCACTGCTATATGTTTGCCCCCTCCTTCAACATGTCTAAATCGCCTTGAAGTCTCTTTGCACCCTCCTCACAATCCCACCCAGTAGTGTCTTCAGCAAACTTGGAAATGTTGTGTTTTATTCCCTCATCCAAGTCATTTATAAATATCATGGAGAGCTGAGCCCCAAACTCTGATCCCTGTGGACCTTCAGTAGTCACTGCCTTCCACTTGGAAAAATACTTACTTATTCACACTGTTTGTTTCCTGTCTGTCAACCATATCTTGCCAAGACATTACCTGTATTTTATGTGGTTCACGTTTGCCTAGTAACCTCTTAGGAGGCACCTGATCAAAAGCTTTCTGAAAATCCACATACACCCTTTTCCCTAATTCTCTCTTTTCCATTCTGCTGTTTGCATCCTGAAAGAATACCAGGAGGTTTTTTAGGCATGATTTGCCTTTCATAAACCCATGCTGGCTTTGTCCAATCTTGTTAACATTTTAAAAATGTTCTGTGATCATTTCTTTTATAATAGACTCTAGTATTTTCCCCACTCCTGGCAGTACAGCTTACAGAAGGTAAAAGGGATTACAAGCTGGATAATAGCATACATAATTGAACACTACACTTGTACTTTTCAATCAGTGTCTACATGTACAAATCCTACAAATGTAGTTCCTAACTTCATAAGCTGAAACGACTCTGTTCAAGGAGATGGATCTTAGGAACTACTTTAAACTTCCACCTGTGTTGTTTGACTTCAACTGAAGAACAACATGTGGGATTGTGCCACATTTGCACAGTGGATCATCCTGAGGCAGTGAGGAAATGTTACAGATGGATGGGAGGCTGAGTGAAACAAGAGCTGTGGAACATTAGTCAAGACTGAATTAGTGGAGTTGGTTTTCCCAGTGAGTAGATGGAAAGAGGTTGGGGGATTTGGCTGAGTGTACAAATTTAGAAAGAGAAAAAATGCCAAAACAAACTAACACATTGGTGAAACCTATGAAACTGAGAATTTAATTGGTTTTGCTGTGACACTGAAGGGTTTGCACCAGGATTATTGCAAGTTGTCAACATGAAGAAGAAATTTCTTTTCTGCCACATAGTGTTGAGACTTTAAAAAAAAACTCAGCAAATAATCATCATTCTGATGTAAAGAACATATGTCTTGGTATAGTCTCTGGACATTTTAATCTGTATTCCTTCTTCCCAAAAGCAATTAAATCCTGGTGATTTTTTTTTGGTTGACTTGTAACCAAATACCACAGCCACAGGCCACACAAATCCAGGAGCTTGACTCTGAAACCACTTTCCAATAGTGTAGGATGGAAGTATCAGCATCTTCACTTCCACCTTTGTCTCCATTACACCCTAAGCAAGAACAACGGCTGCATGGGGATTCAGTAATTGGTGCACAAACACCAATTCAGTTCGGATACTCATCCCCTTGGAGCTCTATCAACAAACTAGCCTTCCCAGATGACAGCGCACACAAAGCACACACGCTCACTCAAGGGGCACACACAACCAGTCCCACACTTCAAAAGAACATTAGACATCAGGGCTGGGACAGCACAGGGTTAGATATAGAATAAAGCTCCTTCTACATCGTCCCCCATCAGACACTCCCAGGATGGGGACAGCACAGGGTTAGATACAGAGTAGAGTACTTTCTACAATGAATGTGCTATGCTTGGAGGAACTGAATGCTTGCTGAAGGAGTTATGAAGGTGGAGAGACAGGGGAGAGAATGCATTGGGACTGGGACTGGGACAGAGTTTGAAGACAATTTGAGATGATGTTTGGGAGAGCAGAGAACAGATCGGTGAAGTGACTGGAGGACTGCAGAAGGTAACTGGATAAGGGTGGAGGGATGGAGGCGACTGGAGTATAAAGGGAACAGAGAGGGAAGGATAGAACAGAGGGGAGCTGAGCAGAATGGCTGGGGTGGAGATGTGGGGGAGCCGAGGAGAGAGGGGAGGAGACAGGAGAGTTGGGGGGGAGGTGCGGGAACATCCGAGGAGAAAGGAGAATTGCCACTGAGACTGGAGGGAAGCCGGTGAGAGGATTGAGGATGGTGTAAATGGGGTTGGAGGAGGTGGAGGGGGATGTCAGAGAGAGTAAAAGGAAAGTGGAAGGGTGCAAAGGTGTATGGAGGACGGGAGGAGTGGTAGAGGAGTGTGGTGAGAGGAGACAGAGTGGGATGGGGAGGGAGCAGAGGGGTGGGTGTGGGCTGTGGAGTGTGGTGGGAGAGGGCAGAGGGATGAGGGTGCTGTTGAGGGGTGTAAAAAGGAAGTGGAGTGGAGGGAGAGGACAAGGCATAAAGGGCATGAGGTATAGGGAGGGCAGCTGATTAGAGGGTAAACCCTGTGGTGAAGTGGTTGGTGATGGACATTAGGGGATCACAGTCACTCATTGGCTGTATCCAGATTGAGTGGAAGGCTGCAATTAGGAACAATGGCATCGGGCCAACATTTGTGAGACTGCATTAATATCAGCTGGCAGGGCTGGAAGCAGCAATTACAGCTGCCTCAAATCCTGGCAATGTGAAGGCATTTTAACCCCAAGAATCTCATCGAATTCAACTGCCTAACATTAAGTCTTGTGACAACTTACACGAGTCTGTATTGATTTAGATTGCATACACACTCACTCGTACATTCACTCTGTCCTGCACCTATGCACCCTCCCTCTCTCTCCTACACCCATGCACCCTCCTTCTTTCTCCTACACCCATGCACCCTCCTTCTTTCTCCTACACCCATGCACCCTCCCTCTCTCTCCTACACCCATGCACCCTCCTTCTTTCTCCTACACCCATGCACCCTCCCTCTCTCTCCTACACCCATGCACCCTCCCTCTCTCTCCTACACCCATGCACCCTCCCTCTCTCTCCTACACCCATGCACCCTCCTTCTTTCTCCTACACCCATGCACCCTCCCTCTCTCTCCTACACCCATGCACCCTCCCTCTCTCTCCTACACCCATGCACCCTCCCTCTCTCTCCTACACCCATGCACCCTCCTTCTTTCTCCTACACCCATGCACCCTCCCTCTCTCTCCTACACCCATGCACACTTACTCACTCTCTTGCCCAAACTCAAACACACCTACTCACTCTCACACACGCTAACTCTATCGCACAGACTTGCACACTTAACATGCTGAAATGCCCAGAGCGGTGAGACACAGCCACTTAAAACCAACTCTCACTCATTCAGATACTCTCTCACACACACATGCAGACCCCACTCTTACACACCCACAGTCACTCACTCATGCACCCTTCCCTTAGACAAAACAGTGAATGTTGTCTCTAGAATCAGATAAATCATCATCTCATTGTATGCAGAATGAAATCAAAGGGCCAGTCGCCTATCACTGATCCTAAAGTCAAGCCCTGTGTACCCTGTCCACATCAAACCCTGCCAGGACAGGGACAGTACAGGATTAGATACAGAGTAAAGCTCCCTTCATATTCACCTAAACATAAAGTAAAGCCACCTCTACTTCTTTAAACTGAAAGTAAAGTTCTTTCTCTACTTCTAAATTGAAAGTAAAGTTCCCTTGACACTGCCTCCATCAAATATTCCCAGGAAAGGGACAGTGTGGATTTGTACTTTGGTTCATTTGATCTTGACTATGCCAGTGTTTATTACCCACCCTTAACTGCTCTGAAAAACATGAGGGTGAAGTACCTTCTTATTAGAGAAGGATTTTGGTCCAGTGACAACGAAGGAACAGTGATATACTTCCAAGTCTAGATGGTGAGTGGCTTGGAGAGAAACGTGCAGGCACTGGCATTCCCATGTGGATGCTCGTCCTTCTGGATGGAAGTAACCACAAGGCGATGCTGAAGGAGACCTGAAGGGCTGTTATTGTTCATAATGATGAGAGTCCATGATCACTAGCAATTGGGTTAGGATTGCTCAGCTTAGCTCGTACTGGGCCCTTTCGGGAAGCTCACCCTTTGGATTGGAATTGAAGGCTCTACAATGAAGAGATTGTGTTCTCCCTTGTCTCACCTGGAGTGGTACCTAATCTGATTAAATCACTCAGAGCCCACTCTCATCTCTACACCTGCAGTTATAACCACTTCCCCTTCACTTTTACCTTTGACACTTGCTTGTTTAACTCGAGGTTGGTTCTGCCCATGTGCCTTTGGGCCCTGGCTTTTTGTATTGGCTGTGACATCAGATGGTGTTGGCTGTCTCTTGGCAACTTTGACAGAGCGCTGGCTGGACAGTGTGAGTTTCCTCAGTAACACCGACTGTGCCTGCTTCACACTGCAAAGGAAAAGGAACAGAATTTAACAAAGTAATAATCGATACTACAGACAACATGGGAAACTGCTGAAGCAAAGAGAGGGAGGAGAAGAGGGAGTGGAAGAAGGGGAAAATTGGGTAAAGAGAAAGGAAATGATGAGAAATGGACAAGAGAGGTGAGAGAGGAACCAGCTTAGAAAGTTGGAACGAGGAAGGGGAGCAAGCAAAGGTCGACTGGACACAAGGAAAATCTTTGGTTGAAGGCCTAATCTTTCCTCCTGTTCGTCCAATCATTATCTAGACATGCAGCCAAAACAAATGATGCACTTCATTGGTATTGCCCAGCCTGTGTGTCTCCACATCCATTTCTGTATGTACACATTAAATGTTGCAAAAAGAGACAGTTACCTCTTGCAAGCCCCAGAGCTAGTTAGTTCAGGTTGCCTGGAGACAGGAAACTCTCAATCTGCACAATCACTTACTCTGTTTACATTCAATTTTCAGACGTAATATTCAGACAGTTCCTGGCTCAACTTTGCTCTCCCCCCCAGTACAGACAGAATTTTTCCTGCCAGAATGAACAAAGGTACAAATCAAGGATATTTGGCAATAGTTTCAGACTGAAACAAACTGATTAGATTTACGTTTCACGGGGACAAGAATCTCACCCCACACTGGTGCACAAACTTAGCTCCAGAAGCAGCCCACTGATCACTGATAAAAACATTTCTGCACGAAATGTGCTACATGAATTGTGAAAGTGATCTGTACATCATAGCAAGAGCATCTTCTACAGGGAAAATCACATCAGTACAAAAGCTCTGTTTTGGACCTACCAGGGCCACACAGCACCTGACATCATCATAGCCTTGGTTCAAAAAGAGGTGAATTCCAGAGGTGAAGTGACAGTGACAGACCTTGACATCAAGGCTGCATTTGACTGAGTGTACCATCAAGGAGCCCTGGCAAAACTGGAATCAATGGGTGTTGGGGAAAACTCTCTGCTGGTTGAAGTCATCCCTGGCACACAGGAAAATGGCTGCGCTGTTGGAGGTCAACCATCTCAGCTCCAGAACTGCAGGAGTTCCTCAGGGCACTGTCCTAGGTCCAACCATCTTCAGTTGCTTCATCAAATAACGTTCCCTCCATCATAAGGTCAGAAGTGGGGATGTTTGCCGATCAATGCACAATGTTAAGGTTTGGGCTAGCAATTGGCAAGTACCATTCATGCCACATAAATGCCAGGCAATGACCATCTCCAATGAGAGAGAATTTAACCATCACCCCTCAACATTCAATGATATTGTTGTCACTGAATCCCCTTTTATGAGGAATCGAAGATGTGGGTTTGTTGAACAGCAGATCGAGTCAAAACAAATGATACACCATAGCAAAGTGTGTCAATCTCAGCAACAATCGTGTATCTGACACAAGAGAAATGTCCAAGTTGTATGCAGCATGGAGGAATTTTAACCAAGAGGTCCCTTTGGGGGACCCCTGTGCTCTCTGAGTATTTCCCAGTCAATTTAAATTTCAGATTGAAGTAGTCAAAGTAGCCTTGTGTTTCTTCTCATTTGGAGGTTATGATTCTAAAGAGAAACTGAAGCCTCTGGGACAATTTCTACTGCCGCCAAATCTGGAACATGTATCTCAGGGTCTGGGTGGGAGGATCACAGCAAAGACCAGTCTTATGCCCATCCTTTAGTTTTCCATCTGAAGTCAATGCATTGAGGACAATACAGAATTCCTTCAATCATGCACTGGAGTTCGGGACTGTTCCAGGCTTAAAGAACGTAGAATGGTACAGCACAGAATCGGGCCCTAAGGCCCACCATGATACTGAATTAAGCTAATCCCTTCTGCCTGCCCTTGCTCCACATCCCTCCATTCCTTGCATATTCATTTGCTTATCTAAAAATCTCTTAAATGCCCCAATCATATTTGCCTCCATCTCCACTCCTGATATAATATTCCACACTCTTACCACCTTCTTTGTAAAAAAACCTCCCCCATATCTCCTTTGAACTTTCCCCCTCTCACCTTAAATGCATGCCTCCTAGTATTAGACATTTCAACTCTGGGAAAAAGATTCTGACCATCATCCCTATCTATACATCTCATAATTTTATAGACTTCTATCAAGTCTCTCCTCATCGTCCAATGCTCCAGAGAAAACAGGTTTTTTTAGTCTTTTCTCATAGTTCATTACCTCCAATTCAGGCAGCATCCTGGTAAACCTCTCCAAGACCTCCACATCCTTCCCTCATTGTGGTGACCAAATTTGAATGCAGTACTCTAAGTGTGGCCTAACTAAAGTCTTATAAAACTACAAGATGACATCCTGAATCTTGTACTCAATTCCCCGACCAATAAAGGCAAGCATGCCACACATCTTCTTTACCACCTTATCTACTAGTGTGGCTAAATTCTCATACCCAATCTGTGATATAAACTACACCTCAGCTAGACCTGTTCTGCAGATACAAGCAAAGAGCAATTGACTAAAATCTTGTCATCACCAACAACCAATTAGAAGCCCTCAACAGAAGCAAATCAAAGATGCAGACAATGAAAACTAATGCCTAACCTTATGATATACCTCAATTTATTTGAAATCATTTCAACAGTTGCTCCTATTGAATCTTAATTCCTACTTATGCTCAGGCAGATGTTCTTACTTTACTAAGAAGATCTGCTCAAGGATCATTTTCAATGAATTTCAGGCGCATAATATGATCTTTTCTTTAAACTGTATCCAAAGTTTGAAGAACCGACATGAATCGTACTCTGACAGTTTTATCATAGAAATCACCCTGTCTTTTTTCCTAAGACAGTAAAATTCTTCATTATTGTTGTAAAGAGAGGCTAAAACTCTAGTTTTCTTTTATTCTCAGCACATGGAGCTAAAAGTAAATGCTCTTCAACTTTCCCATATTCTGTAAGATCATCTTCACAGAACTGAATGAGCGAAATCATTGTTATACAGAATCTCTAAAATTCCAACTTTAGCAAATTCCAACCTCACTCACCAATTTAGTCAATGGGGAAATAAGCACTGCTGAGCTCTCTTACTGTGTCAATTTGCAATTGGTCTGGTCTTGAAGCTTGAAATCAGATTCCATACTGAGCCAGCTCAATTGGCTAGATGCCTGTTTTTCTGAGCACAGTAACAAATTAGCGTCGGTTCAGTTCCTGCATTGACTGAGGTTATCATGAAGACTCTCCTTCTCAATGTTGCCCCTCACCTGCAGCGTCATGCCCCTCAGGTTAAACTCAGCACCAGTCACCTCTCTCAAATGAGAGAGTAGTGATATGGGCCAGTATGACTCTGGTTACTTTCCCTTTCAGATGACCAATTAAATACCTTATCTGTATCAGGTTTTAAACCAAAAGGTCTATTGACCAAATCTTTTAATAAATACCATTATGGGTTTATTATCAAAATAAAACTTATTCAGTGATGATGCAATAGTTAGTTAACAAATACATGAAAGCATGCACACTTGGCTAATGGAAAAGAGAAAACTTGAAATATTCCAGCAACAACTCTTACAAACAAACAAATAGGTTTCAGCCCGAACTCAACATGAAGATTTGAGATTTTGAGGCAGGGGTCTACCTCAAAACAAGTTGTTTTAATAGTCATGTGATTTCTTAGGAAGCCTTGCTAAAAAAATCTACAATGTCCACGTGAACCTTCAACTTCCTCTTTTGAAGAACCCACATTAGAGGTATTTCCACTAAACTTGAAATAAGTAGGTTTTCTAGCATTGTATAGTAATATTAGTCCTTTACTAAATATGAAGCATCTTCATAACAAGGGAGTTCAATGAGGATTCACCAAACTGATTCCTGGGATGAGGACGTTGTCCAATAAGGGGTGATTCTGAGTAAATGTTCCCCCCATTTGGCAGAATTAAGTATCAGGCATCACAGTCTCATAATAGGAAGTCAACAATTTAGGACAGACATGAGGATAATTATTTTTATGAAAAGGATTATGAATCTTCAGAATTTATTTTCCTTTACCCTCAAGAGCTGTGAATGTTCATGTGTTGAGTATGTTGAATGTTCATGTGTTTAAATTATTATACAGAGTTTGGATATGAAGGTAATCTGGATCTAATGCAGCAAGACAAGGTTGAGGCAGATAATCAGCTATGATCTAATGGAATGATTCCTCCCCTCTCTTATACTTTTATGTTCTCGATAAGATTGGATGAAAATTAGTTGTCTTGTTGTCCCACAGTAAAACAGTCGAGGAGGTACTGGTGTAACAGTAATGCTATTGCCCTCTGGTCAATTAGGATGGGTATGCGAATGACCCCCACATCCCATATTCAATTTTTTTAAAGTCCAAACATAATTCATTGGCTGTAAAACACTCTAAAAACCCTGAAAGTTTTTGTCTAAACATGTGTTCAGTTTTGTGGAAGCAGTGTTCTATGAACAAGAAAGGGGCTAATAGAGAAATAATGTGCAGTTCTGCAGAATTTTGCTCATCTTGCATTATCTTCTCCTTCTCTCCTAAAAATGGTTCTTGATAGAAGACCATAAAGAGGCCATTTAATACCTTCTCACACCCAGGAGAGCTTTCAAAGTGCTTGGTGTTGAATGAGTGGTTGATGCATGGGATGATATCCAATTCTCATTTAGTAAGTTTCACAGACACCTCAAAATAAATAATCATTATAATCATATTTTCCAGAGTTTATAGAAGGAGGAATATTGCATAGTAGATTTCTACTCTGCTTCAAATAAAATCAGAAAACTCCTATCCACGAGAAGTGCAGGTGTTATTTGTTACCACTCTCACACCCAGCTGGACAGTACATTCCACACTGCATCAAACTTTTAAAATGTTCCTCCTCTGCCAAACCAACTTGCTCCAATCCATCTCTCCAAGGTCCTCCAGTCCCTCCCATCTTTTACCTCCATTCAACCTCTTTGTTCATCTTGTTCACTCTTTGACTCAAAATGGTAACAGTCTGCTCTGCTCTAATTAATTCACATGTGCCTGACACACACACGAACCCATTCTCAACATTCTTGGCACCAAATGCAATATTTGTTTTTGCTAAACAAACATTCTTCAACTGGTTCCCAGAGGACAATCACTCACTGAAGGCCAGAGAGCTTAGTCAGAGCTGAGTTGAGAGATGGAAAGCGTGGGACTGGGGGAGTGCACTGGGAGTGGGGGAAGGGAAGATACAGAGAGATGAAAACAGAAAGAGAGAGGGATAGAAAAAGAGGGGGAGAAAAACACTTCCTGCTGTTCTTCTGCATTGATAACTTCGAAAATGTAGAGAAATCTCATGTTAGTTTTGACTATTTCCAGGTAAACTTCATAAGATTAATTGGCAACGCAACGCTTAGGAACAGATTGCTCAGAACCAACAACTCAAGGTTCAGCTTGTATATCCCAGTCCATTCTGATTCGGTCTGTCTGTCCTGATCCACTCCAAATTCAGTCTAAGAATCTTGATTCGCTCTGGGTTCACTGGGAAGGAGTAGTTCATTTATGCTGTGTTTAATTGTTCAATGCTATAGAATTCTCTGTAAATAAACTCCTGGTAAAGTTTAGCTAACCACTTCTCCAGTCCCTATCTAACAGACCTTGAGTAAGTGGTAAATGGAGGCAATTCACTCAACATCTAGCCAAACAAATATCTTTCCTGCAACTATGATCATCAAACTGCTCCTCATATCCTTCAGAGATGGCACTTTGTAAATGCTGCCTGCCAGTCTGGCACAAAGCAATTATCCTCACCAAGAAAAGACTGGTACAAAGTTCCCATGTGATGCAATAAATACACAGAGCTTCTACAGATTGACACTAAAACATGCTTCATTACTGTTCCTTGACCCTGTCTCACAACACTTTGGTCTGTCTCTCACTTTGTACAAAGAAAGAATGCTCACTGATCCTTCCAGCACCACCTGGATTTATGTTGGTCAAGATTGATAAAAGAAGTAAAAATTAATCTAAAACTTGTAATTATAAAAACCATTTTTAAAAATGCTGAAGGTGAGGCTGCAGTAGGACAAGGGGCTACACACATCAGCTCCTGAACATCTCTCCCTTTTAATCTCAGCAACTCCCCGTCCCCAACCCCATGCCCCATTTTCTTCACGATTCACCCTGTTCTGCCACCCTAGGCTTCCATCTCTCATCCTTTACAATATCCAGGTGAGATAATAAAGAACAGATCTGTGAATTTGATCACAGCTCAGTTTGGAAAGATTAAACATGCGAGGTCGAAATCTGAAACATGAAACATTTGCAGGCTTGCCCATATGAACTGCAGGTGCCTGCAGACCTGTCGATGTAAATGCCAAGATTCCGCTAGGCAGCTGAGCATTAACCCTTACATCAGCAGTGGCACCACTGTACAGTTACTGCCCTGGATTTGCCTGTTGTATCTTGTGGCTTAAAGCCAACTTCTATAAACAGATGTGGTCTTCAATTAAACAACCCCCCCCACCAGGTCCTTACAGCCCGCATATAAGTTCCAGAATTTAATAATCAACCATTAATTACTTTAAACAACCCCACAATCTCTTCCAATACAAAAAAAAACAGATGGCCAAGTTATACAGGTTAAACAAATTGTTCAGATTTATTTAAACATTAAGGCCAAAGGGCTTAGCAAAATAACCAATCAAGACCAGACAGACAATAAGATTTGAATCAGTCTGCAAGTGTTGTCTATCCCATTATTGACTGGTGGGTCCTGATTGTCTGTCATACACAATAATACCTTTGGATGAAATGACACTGTCCTCTGTAGACTTGTAATCAAAGGTATTGAACAGAGACAACACATAATCTAGTCTCTGTTATTTAAAATAAAGCTTAATGCTTGAGCTGCGATTCACACCAGGACACAATTCTTGTTGAAACCATTTTGTTTCAAGTAAATAAAGTGTTTAACAGATCCTGGACCTTGTAAGGACAGGTGCTTATTTCTGGATTGTGCATTTATTCCCCTACAAGGAATGTCCTCCCCAATTCTGGAATCCATTCGACTGACTCAGTATTCAGATATCGGGAAGTTATCCAGCTCCTGTCTCTGTCATTCCACAGATTTCCGAATGTAAAGTCAGCCAATCTGTCAACAATGCAATTCTTAATATAATTACAATGGAAGGCTGAAACAATACTTTGTGAATTTGGTTGTAGCGTAGATGTTTTGTGACTCACCAAACTTTTCAGAAAATGAAGAAAACATTTAGCTGGAATCCATTGTTTGCTCCACAATCACAAGATCAATCAGATGCTCCAAAGTCACCCAGCTGCGTTCGCAGAATTATCACTTCGTTATTGACAATTAGCTTCAATGTTTGTATAGACAGGCATGGATTAGGAAACTATTGTGTCCCTATGTCTGGGCCAGGAGGTCTAGGTTCAATTACCACCTGACCCTGAGATGTGACATAATAGGTCTGAGACAGGCTGATGAATGACAATTAAAACGATGGAAAAGATATTGGTGTCACCATGGGCTACATCCGGACAATAACAAATGAAGGTCAATAGTGTGCATCAACAGTGACACTGAAGAGCTAGCTTCTCAGTGAGAAAGCTTGTATGGTCAGTGAGACCTACCTGGATTCAGCTGTGCACTGGATTTTTCAGATGCAGGCAGAAGGAATTCACATCTCAGCTGCCATTGTGAACTGAATCGACAAATAAGTTTCATGGCCAATGATGGCTACTACCCCTGGAGAGATGAGGTCAGTGAATGGAGCTGTAGCTCATACTAATCTACCTAGAACTGAACCTCGAAATAACAGGGTTTTATATCAGAACAAGCATACAGTGCACAAGAGAGAGTGTAGTTCTGTATGATGTGGCCTAATACCATTCTGGCCACCACAGTAGATATCATGAAGACTCAAGGATTTAAGCAACGCAAGAACCAAGGACTATTCCTGGTGGGCTGTACCTAACTCCATCTGTGATTAGGAAGTCCAGGAAATTGCAAAGCCAATATCACGTGAGCATACACTCACCACTACTGTATAACAGCAATAACATAGTGTGGATGACAGGAGACATGTCCAAGGGCTAGTTTTTCAAATATTTTATGCCCAGTGTGAGGAAGCACTTAAGGTCATAGAGAGTACTAGAGAAAGCTATCCCATTATGAGAATGTTTTTGGAATAGTTTCTGAGAACTAAACAGCAAGTTCGAGAGCCAGCCAACCAACCAAGGTATCCTAGACCCGGATTTAATGAAGACAGCTTAGTCAACAGTAATAGTGTGGAATGAGACACCTATGTCCATTAGCAAAAAGGTTAACAACCAGGAGATGCGAATTATTATACATTAAATTTGACGGACAGAAGAGAGGATCCAAGACTATTAATTTAAATTTGATTAAGGACAGTTATGATGGCATGAAAGCAGAGCTAGCTAAAGTGAACTGGAAAAGTAGAAAAAGCAATAGATTGATTGATGTGCATTGACAGACATTGAAGGCCTTTTTCAGAACACGCAGCAGAGATACATTACTACAAGAACAAAATATTTCAAGGTAAGGACAATCATCTAATGGATCTTACAATAAGTTCCAATACTAAAGACAATATAAACTTTAATGAAAAGTGTAAAATTGCACAAAGGTAACGGCAGGCCAGAACACCAAACACATTAGACTGGAGAACAATGGTAATTAATGAAAAGATTAATAAGAAAGTGAAATTAGAACATGAGAGAAAGTGAGCTAAAGAAAAGAAAACAGAGCAAAATTTCTAAAATTTATTTCTAAAAGGAGAGTTAAAGTCAGAATTCCTCCTATAGAAAGTACGCCTTGGGAATTAATTATGGAAAATTAGATGAGAAATGAATTGAGCACATACTTTATATCAGCCTTCACTAGGAAGAAACGAGTAATGTCCTAGAAATAGCTGTAAAACAGGAAATGGGAGACAGGAGGAACTCAAAAATATTACCATCATTAGGTGGTGGTGATGATTTGGAGGTGCTGATGTTGGACTGGAGTGTACAAAGTAAAAAATCACACAACACCAGGTTATAGTCCAACAGGTTTATTTGGAAGCACTGGCTTTCAGAGTGCTGCTCCATCATCAGGTGGTGTAGTAAGCAAATTGTTGGAGCTATGGGCAGCTGTTAATTTTCCAAAATATTCTCAATTTGGGGAATGTTCCTTCAGATTGGAAGATAACAAACATAACTCTTTTATTAAAAAAGCAAAGGATTAGACAGGAAATTACAGGTCAGTTAGTTTAACATCTGTCATCGGAAAAATGCTCCAAGTCATTATTGAAGATATTACAGCAGTGCTTTTGTGAAAGGAAAATCATGCTTAAACAACTTATTGAAGTTGTATGAAGAAGTAACACTTGCTGTAGAGAAAGGGGAACTAGCGAATGTACTGAACTTGGATTTCCAGAAGGTGTTTAATAGAGTGCCACATCAAAGGTTGGTGTTTAAAATTAAAGTTCATGGTGTTAGAAGTAATACTTTGCCACAGACAGAAGATTGGTTATATCTTACAGGGACTAGAGAGGTGGCATAAGTGGCTCATTTTCTGGCTGACGAAACATAATGTGTGTTGTCCCACAGTATGGGCACCTCAACTGTTTACAATTGATATAAATTCATAAAGTGACCACATACTGTCCTCCTTTGGCTGATGAGTCAGTACTCCTCCACTTGGAGGAAGCACTGAGGGTGACAAGGGTACAAAATGTACTCTGGGTGGGGAATGTCAATGTCCACCACCCAGGTGGCTTGGCAGCAGCATCACTGATCGAGCTGGTCAGGTCCTAAAGGATATAACTGCTCGACTGTGTCTGTGGCAGGTGGTGAAGGAACCAACAAGAGGAAAAAGCATGTTTGACCACATCCTTACTAATCAGCTGGTTGCAGAACCATCTGTCCATGACAGTATTGGTAAAAGTGACCATCGCACTGTCCTTGTGGAACTGAGGTCCTGCCTTCACATTGAGAATAACCTCCATCATGTTGTATGGCACTATCACTGTGCTGAATGGGACAGACTTCGAACTGATCTAGCAGCTCAAGACTGAGCATCTATGAGGGTCTGTGGGCCATCAGCAACGGCAGAATTGTACTCCAGCACAATCTGCAACCTCATGGCTCGGCATATCCCCCACTCAACCATTACCATCAAGACAGGGGATCAATCCTGGTTCAATGGATACTACAGGAGGGCATGCCAGGAGCAGCATCAGGCATACCTAAAAATGAGGTGTCAACCTGCTAAAGCTACCGAACAAGACTACTTGCCAAACAGCATAAGCAGTGAGTGATAGAAAGAGCTAGGTAATCCCACAACCAGTGCATCAGATCTAAGCTCTGCAGTCCTTCCACATCCAGTTGTGAATGGTGATGGTCAATTAACTAACTTACTGGAGGAGGCAGCACCACAAATATCCCGCTCCTCAGTGATGGAGGAGCCCAGCACATCAGTGCAAAAGATAAGGCTGATGCAACAATCTTCAGTCAGGAGTGTCAAGTGGATGATCCATCTCGGGCTCCTCCAGTGGTCCCCAGCATCACAGATACCAGTCTCCAGCTAATTCGATTCACTTCATGTGATATCACGAAACGACTGGAGGCACTGGATACTGAAAAGGCAATGGGCCCTGACAACATTCCGGCAATAGTACTAAAGATGTGTGCTCCGTGTGTTCCAAAACTTGCTACTCCCCTGGTCAAACTGTTCCCATACAGTTACAACACTGGCATCTACCCAACAATGTGGAAAATTGCCCAGGTATGTCCTGTACATAAAAAGCAGGACAAATCCAACTCGAGCAATTACCGCCCGATCAGTCAACTCTCCATCATCAGTAAAGTGATGGATTGGTTCAGCAACAGGGCTACCAAGCAGCACCTGATCAGTAACAAACTGCTCAGTGACACCCAGTTTGGGTTTCGCCAGGGCCACTCAGCTGCTGAGCTCATTACAGCCTTGGTTCATACATGGACAAAAAAGCTGAATTCCAGAGGAGAGGGTCAATCCTTGACATCAATGAGCCCTGGCAAAACTGGAATCAATGGATATCGGGGGCAAACACTCCATTGGTTAGTCATACTTGGCACAAAGGAAGATGGTTGTAGTTGTGGAGGATTAGTCATCTCAGCAGGAATCCCCATTGTGTTCTAGGCCCAATAAATCTTTAGCTGCTTCATCAATGACCTTTCCTCTGTCATAAGGTCAGAAGTGGGGATGTTCACCAATGATTGCACAGTATTCAGCACCATTCGTGACTCCTCAGATACTGAAGGAGCCCATGTTCAAATGCAACAAGGTCTGCACAGTATCCAGGCTTGGGCCGACAAGTGGCAAGTAACATTTGCACCACACAAATGCCAGACAATGACCATCACCAATAATAGACACACTAACCACTGTTCCTTGACATTCAACGGTATTACCATCACTGAATCCTCCACTGTCAACATCCTTGAGGTTACCATTGACCAGAGACTCAACTGGCCTCACCACATAAACACAGTGGCTACAAGAGCAGGTCAGAGACTAGGGATACTGCAGCAAGTAACTCACCTCCTGACTCCCAAAGTCAATCCACCATCTACAAGGCACAAGTCAGGAGTGTGATGTAATACTCTCACTTGCCCTGGATGGGTGCAGCTCCAACAACACTCAAGAAGCTTGACACCACCCAGGACAAAGCAACCCGCTTGATTGGCATCACATTTACAAACTTTCAATCCCTCTACCACTGGCGCTCAGTAGCGGCAGTGTGTACTATCTACAAGATGCATTGTAGAAAATCACCAAAGATCCTTGGACAGCACCATCAAAACCCACGATCACTTCCACCTAGAAGGACAAGGGCAACATGTAGTTGGGAACACCAGCCCCTGCAAGTTCCCCTCCAAGCAACTCATCACCCTGACTTGGAAATATACCACCGTTCCTTCACAGTCATTGGGTCAAGATCCTAGAATTCCTCCCTAATGGCATTCTGGGTCTACCCAGAGCAGGTGGCCTGCAGTGGTTCAAGAAGGCAGCTCACCGTCACCTTCTCAAGGGCAAATAGGGATGGGCTATCAATGCTGGCCAGCCAGTTATGCCCAATCCCACAAATGAATTAAAAAAAATACAAATGGTGTATGACGGAAGAGATAACTACTAAATCTGCTGACAATACAAGATCGGTAGGAAAACAAGTTGGGAAGAGGACATAAGGAAGCTACAAAGAAATATACACTGTAGATAGGTTAAGTGAGTGGGAAAAGATCCGACAAACAGTATTAAATTCCCTACAGTATGAAAACAGGCCATTTGGCCCAACAAGTCCACACCAACCCTCTGAAGAGTGACCCACCCAAACCCATTCCCCTACCTAATGCACCTAATACTATGGGCAATTTAGCATGACTAATTCACCTGACTTACATGTTTGGATTGTGGGAGTAAATCAGAGCACCTGGAGGAAACCCACACAGACACAGGGAGAACGTGCAAACTCGACACAGTCACTCAAGGCAGGAATTAAACTTGGGTCCCCAGCGCTATGAGGCAGCAGTGGTAACCACTGAGCCACTGTGCCATCCACATAGTGTAGGAAATGCAGCAGATGCAAAACCCATATAATGTAGGAAAGTATGAACTTGCCTACTTTGGCAGAAAGAATAAAAAACATATTATTTAAACGGTGAGAGGTTGCAAACTCAGATCAAAGGGACCTGGATGTTCTTGTGCATCAATGATAGAAGATTTGTTTGCTGGTGCAGCAAATAATTAGGCAATTTAATTTTTTGATGATTAGATTAGATTCCCTACAGTGTGAAAACAGGTCCTTCGGCCCAACAAGTCCACACCGACCCTCAAAGAGTAACCCACCCATTTTCCTCTGACTAATGCACCTAACACTACGGGCAATTTAGCATGGCCAATTCACCTGACCTACACATCTTTGGATTGTGGGAGGAAACCGGAGCACCGAGAGGAAACCTACGCAGACACAGGGAGAATGTGCAAACTCCAACAGTCGCCCGAGGTTGGAATCAAACGTGGGACCCTAGTGCTGTGAGGCAGCAGTGCTAACCACTGAGCCATCGTGTCACCCCGTGTTAGGGAATCGATTACAAAAGTAGGGAGTTATACAGGGTACCAATGACACCACATCTTGAGCATCATATTGGTCACCTCTTTTAACGAAGGATGATAAAATGTCGGTGTCAGTTCAGAGAGGGATTAATCGGGAAATCCCTGGAATGGATGGTTTTCTTATGAGGAAAGATTGGGTGGGTTGGGATTGGCATCTGCTGGAGTTTACAAGAGTGTGAGGCAACATGATTGAAGCAGAGATGATCCTGAGGCATTGGGGCAGGGAGGATGTGGGGAGGATGTCTCAGCTTGTAGGAGAATCTAGAACTAGGAATAACTGTTTAAAAGAAAGCGGTTGTCCATTTAAGACAGAGATAAGGAGAAACATCTTTCTTACAGTGCTTGAGAGTTTTTGGAGCTTTCTCAAAAGGCAGTGGAAGCAAAGGTCTTGAATATTTTTTATGGCAGAGATGGATAGATTCTTGATAAACAAGTGGGAGTGTGAATGGTTATTGGAGGATGGTGGGGTACATAGAAATGTAGAGTAATCAAATGAACAATGAACTTATTTCTCACGAGAGACCAAATGGTCTAATTCTGTTCCTTATTCATATTCTCCCGTGTACAACAGTCCAGAGCATCAGCACCCAACACAACATCCACTGAGGTCCCTGGGACAAGTGATGGCAACATCAACACTCCAAAAATCAGCCTCTGGAACTGTATACTTCAGAACACTTGCAGAAAACAGCTTTTCCAGCACTGGCTGGTTGAAAGCCCAGCATTTTACAGGAGCCAGTACAGAGTACCCAACATAGGACAGCTCCCATTAAGAAAACAAAAAGAGGCAGGCACAGAAGAAAGGGATTGAATTATTTTCAAGAATTGATTCTGTAATCTATTGCAATACAATATTTATTTATAAAATAAATATTTGGAAAGCTCGGCAAACAGAACCACAACAACGAGCACCCGAGCTACAAATCTTCTCACAAACTTTGAATACAATTTTAAATATTTATATATCTTAAAACTAAATTCAGTTCTGTCATGTTGTCTTTCTCCCGTATGGGATAATGTGCTCTCACTGCTTAGACCCTGATGACTGCCTTATATCAGACTTTTGTGCTTTTTCAGCAGGGGTGAGTAGTATTGTTTTTGCTACTCCCCAGAAAACCTGCAGAGATTCAACTTGAATCCTGATGAGTGATAGTTTCAGTTTGAATAATAAGGCAATAAATTAAATGAAGTGAAGAGAAAAATCTCTACGCTTGTCATGGTACCTCTTCCAGATAAAGCTCAAGGGTCAGTCACAATGGAGCCCAATTTGGGGGTTCAAAAATCTATGTTTGTTTTTTAGAGCAGCACATTCTGCTACCATCTTGAAAGCATTCTACAAACTCTTCATCCAGATTTTTCCTGCCAAACTGATTTTTCCAGTTTGTATGTAGATTAACATCATCTGTGATCATTGCTGTCCCCTTTTCACAAGTGCTTAATATTTCTTGTATGTTTTGTCCCACGGTGTAGTTATTGTTAGGGGACTGATAGAGTACTCCCACTAGTAACTTCCTTCCTGTGCCATCCTTGATTAACAGTGTTAACCCTCCCCCTTTACCAAGCTTCCTGTTCTTTTATGAGGGTCCCGTGAGGTTTCTTTTTGAGGGTTGAATATCCAGGACCCAACCTTCACATCCCGTAGCTACATCTCTATAATAGCTCTGACATCATCCCATTTATTTACTTCAATGTGCACTATCAATTAGCTATGAATGCTGCATGCATTCAGATATAGCCTATTTAATTTTGCTTTTTTTATTGTTGTAACATCTTATCTTGACTGTTGATGCATTCTGAGATGTATTCTTTCTGCCTGTTCCTGACTTTCTCTGCCCACTACCTTGACTCAACCCCTGGATTTGCTACACCTACTCAAGCTTTATCCTCACTCCCACTGTTTAGTATAAAACCCTTTCTACTTCCTTAGGTATAGAGATTGCCAGATGAAGTCTGTCCTATTGGTATAAACCCCATTTCCCCAGTATGAGTTCCAGTGGTCCATGAATCGAAACCTACTTTTCCCAAACCAGTCCTTGAGCAGTGTATTAACTTCTTCCTGGCCTCTGTCAATTGGAATATGGTTCAGGATTATTACCTTTGAAGTTCTGCTCTTCAATTTGGTGCCTAGCTCCTAATAATGTCTAAGTAGAAACTCCTTCCTTGCCCCACCAATGCCACTGGTACCTACATGGGACACAACAATTAGATCTTCTCCCTCCCACTCCAAATTCCACACTACCCTGAGCAGATGTCCGAAACTCTGGCACCAAGCAGACAACACAGTCGCCTGGACTCACCCTCTTGGCTCCAGAGAATGGTATCTATTCCCTTAATTATATTAGCCTCTATTGCCACTGTATTCATTTTCACTCCCCCGCTTCTTGAAAGGCAACCAAAGTGTCCTGGTCAATGTGCTCCACCTCCCTACAGACCTTGTTTTTGTCCATACAAGTGAAACATCATTACACAGGCCGAGTCTCCTACATTATAAGTATCCTCCTTGCCCTTACCTGCCTCACTCATGATTCAATGGTCCTGACCCTTACTACTGGTGGAATTGGAGAGCCAAACCCTAAGGGGTGTGATTGTCTTTAGAACAAAGCATCATTGTACACATTGGGTGGATTCTAGGATATCTGGTATCTCTTCTTCTTGTCTGATACATCATAATATCTTCAGTTCAGCCTCCAATTTAATGATTGAGTTGGATTCCCTGTAATTTTACACATTTACGGTAGAGGTGTTTGCCTTAGATTACTTTCAGGTCCAGAAGCCCCCATGTCCCATGTTCGTCAGCCTGGTTCTCCATTGCCTTATCTAATTAGTTAAATGTAGTTGTTAATTTGATAAGTCGTGTTAAATTTTTATTATTTATCACAATTTTACTTTATCAATTAAATGCTATTACCATTTACAACTGAAAGTTATATGTTAACATTTAATTAGCTCACCCGACTCCTATGATGTCACTCATTTTTTCATTGTTTCTCAAATCGAGCGCACACTGACTGCCAGCTGCTGTGGGTGAAGTGGGTGAAATGGTGCACTCCGAAAAGGGCAAGAAAGAAAGAAGACAGATGGACCTCCTTCTACCATTTCACCAAAGTCTCAGGCTGACCAAACCCACACGCTCCCTGAACTCACACAACTTCCACTCTGTGCCAGGTGCACTTAATGCAGGCTGCACTCAATATTGTTGATGTGACTTAGATGAGTCAGTTTGGCTCCATTATTGTTCAAGAATTTGTTTTAGCTAGCTCCTTAATTAATTAACTAAACACGAGCTTCTCAAAAGAAATGGAACTGAGTTTCAAGCTCCACATCATATTAGTTACTAACAATGTCCTCAGACCCTCACACCAAGTGAAACCTCCTTCATGTTTCTGTCCAGGTTGGATTCCTTAACTCACTAAATTCCAAATAGTCTGAAGCTGAAAATATTTGAGCGACAATAGATCCGGGCGCTTGTCTTTAAATTGTTCCATCGTCCTTCCATAACCAACATCTACAACCTCCTCCAGTTTTACAAACCTCCTGTACATCACACCTCCGCACCCACAACTCACTCCTCAAATTCCTTCATATCTCCTTATTCCACTTTTAGAAATCTCCTCATCCATTCAACCAGATTTTCAAACACCTTTTTCAACCTGAACCCCATGTCCAATGTTTGCTTTCTCTTCTCTCTCAAAGTCACAATTGGTGTTTATTGCAGGATTTCTAATTGGGATCCCCTGAACTATATGACAGCAGTGAGAACATTTCCTCAGAGTTCAGACTGGAGGATATATTTCCAACTTGATTCCCAGCCTCAGAGAATATCAAGTTCTCACAAAACCATTAAGCTGGGATGTTGTTACATCATCTTTTGGTGGGAGCTAATTATTCATGATGATGGTGTCGTGGAGTTGAAGGCGTGTACTGTACCTTTAAGAGAGAGTGAAAGTTGATAAGCTAGCAAGCACCTGTCATGTGACTGAATGCAGGCATAGAGCATTCTGGACAATTTGAAGATGTAATATTTGAGCTATAAATCAGATAATGAGTTGTTTTCACAACCATTCAAATTCAACCAATCAGTTTAAATTATGCCCCAAGATACTAAAATCCAATTGAATTTGTCTTGACAAAATCAAACCAATGAGACGATCTGATGTTTTGGGGTATAAAGAGCAGGCATTTTGAACCATTAGCTGGAGACAAAGAGCACCTACTGCCATCAATAGGCTGCCCATAGGCCCTCTCTCTAAAAGGTATCGTTTTCATATGAAACATCTTTGCAGGAGAAGACCAAAGATGATGCAGTGGAAATCTACAGACAGAGGAAGTGCAGCACACAAAGATGGCACCTGGTTTTGAAAATTGATTTGCTGTAAATTTAATTGGGGCTTTATTGGATCAAATATTGTCATAGAGTGAGAGGTAAATAAATCATTAAGACAAAGGAGGCTTACAGTTGTAGATAGTTGTTATTTAATTTTTTTTAAATTAAAGTATAAATTGTTAATTTTTCTTTAAATAGTGGAATTTGAGTAGTCTGCTGTCACTCATACTTTAACAATTTACGAGGTGGGGTGAGCTTTTCTGTATGTTTGGTTTAACTGAGCAGAAGGGTTTACCCCGTGTCATAACAGTGTTTGGGCTCGGGTCTGTGATTTGGAATGGTTTAGACAGATCCAGTCTGAGATTTGGACAAATCTGAACAGATAAAATCCCAGCAGATTTAAACACTTGCTGATTAGTGTCCTAGATCTTTAAATAAACCATAGGTGAGACAATTTGTTGAATTTCAGTTGTTAGTGGTTGGTTAAATTAAAAGTGAGACAAATGGCCCTTAAAATTGTGAAAGAGGTTCTGGGGCTTGAAGATGATTTCCAAATTTGCCAAGAAAGTTTAGAAGGAAAGAAAAAGACCTCACTTCTAGAATTAGCAAAGAGGTTAGAATTGGGTTTACCCAAGGACAAAAGTAAAGCTGAAATTGGAAGGGAATTACTTGAGCAATTAGGTGTGTCAGAGAAACAGATAAGTGCTGTAGAGTTAGAAAAAACTTAGGAGAGGGAAAAAGAAATAAAGAGAGAGAGAGAGAAGAAAGTGGGAGAGAAAAAGAGATAGAAACATAGTTAGCAATGTCAAGTTAACAGGATGGAGATTAAGAGAAGATAGTGACATGTACAAATGTGTTAAACACCACCACATTTTGATGAGAAAGTTGTCAAAACCTTCTTTATTTTATTTGAAAAACTGGCCAGTCTGATGGAGGGGTCAGAGGACTTGAGGGTAATGCTAGTTCAGACTAAACTGGTAGACAGAGCTCGTGAGGTATTTGCAGCGATGTCAGATGAGGGCTCAAGAGATTATGAAGAGGTCAAACAAGCTTTAGCTTCCGGCAAGAATTTCAATCTGTGAGGGTCAGAAGTTGGGAGAAGGGAGATCCTACACTATGAAACCAAGAGTAGAGAATACTGGTAATTGTTTACCACAGGTTAAAAAAGAAACCCAAGAGGGTGGAAAGGAGGTGAAAGTCCTTGTGTATGTCCACTGTGCTAAAGTGGGACACACAAAGTGCTGGCTGTTAAAGAAAGGCACTGTGGGAAAAGATAGTGGTAAAAGAAGCTAAGCCAGTGGCGTTAGTGAAAGTAGTAAAGGAAACCCCAAGAAGAGCCAAGGAACTGCAGGAGAGTGCACAGCCAAGGCAGGGGCTGGGTATGGGGTTAGTATCTGATCATGACTAAGGATTCGTCTCTGTGGGTAAAGTTTACTCAGAAAGAAGAGAATGACAAGACTTAATATTTTGAGAGATGCAGGATCTAACCAGTTTCTAATAGTAAGACATGAATATATTTGCACTCTTTCTGATCTGTTACCTGAGAGAGTGATAATTTGTAGGATAGATGGTCAAAAAGTTAGCATTCCCCTATGTAAGATCAGGTTAGAGTGCCAACTCAAGACTGGGGAAATGACAGTGGGAGTGATTGACACAGATAAGATCCAGGAATCCAGTTTGCTCTTGGGAATGATTTAGCAGGTTTCAAGGTAGGAGTGATACCCCTTGTTGTGGAGAAGCCCAAGGAAGACCAGGGAACTGAGGAGTTAAAAGAAAAATACCCTGATATTTTCCCAGACAGTGTCATAACAAGATCCCACTATCATAAATCACAGCACGAAGCAAAAACTAAAGAGAAAGATGAAGGAGTTGAGGTTCACTTAGCAGATACCCTGTTTGATGTAATGGTGCAGGAAAAACCTGAACAGGCAGAGGGTCAGACAGAAGTGTTTAGTCCTGAAAGGCAAAGGGACTTGCAACAGAAAGATGAGACAATCAAAGATATGTATATTGATGAGTAATCCGAAAAAGAGGAAGAGAATATTCCTGAGGATTATTAGAATCCTAAAATGGAAATGGAGACCATGGCAGATTAGTGCAGAGGAGAAATGGGCAGAGATGCACCAGGTTGTGTTGCCTATAGCATATTGACAGGAAGTGTTACAGTAGCACATGAACCACCTGCAGGAGGTCACCTAGGGGTACGAAAGACTCAGGCTAAGGTACAAAAACATTTTTATTGGCCTGAAATACACAAGGATGTGGTTAACTTTTGCCATATGTGTCATACATGCCAAATAGCAGATAAGCCATAGGCAGTAATAAAACCAGCACCTTTGTTTCCAATTCCCACATTTGAAGAACCTTTCATGCAGGTTATGATTGATTGTGTAGGTCCCCTCCCGAGAACTAAAAGTGGGAACCAGTACTTGTTCACCATAATGGATGTGTTTCCCAGATTTCTGGAGGCAATTCTATTCCAGAGTGTTAAGGCAAAAAGAATGGTAGAGGAGTAAGTTGCTTTTTTCACACGGTATGGGCTATCCGGGGAGATTCAGTCAGACTAAGAGTCAAATTTTACTGCTAGGCTGTTTAAGAAGGTTATGGATCGATTAGGTATACAGCACTTTAAATCCAGTGTGTATCATCCTGAATCCCAGGGAGCTTTAGAAAGGTGGCATCAGACCCTGAAGACCATGTTGAGAGCATACTGTCAGGATTACCCGAATTTAAAAATGTGTTGCTGGAAAAGCACAGCAGGCCAGGCAGCATCAAAGGAACAGGAGAATCGACGTTTCGGGCATAAGTCCTTCTTTCCTGGCCTGCTGCGCTTTTCCAGCAACACATTTTCAAGCTCTGATACTCCAGCATCTGCAGTCCTCACTTTCTCCTAGGATTACCAGAATACTTGGGATAAAGGTATCCTATTCGTATTGTGTGTCATTAGAGATGCCCCAAACAAATCTACTCAGTTTACTCTCTTTGAGTTAATATTTGGACATGAAGTGAGAGGCCTTTTGAAATTAATTAAAGACAAATTGATAAGACCAAATTTGGAGGTTTCACACTTGGATTATGTATCGGAGGTGAAGGAGAGTTTAAATCAGATAGGTGAGTTAGCTAGGGCACAGCATAGAATGAAGCAGGTGGCAGATAAATACTCTGAGATTTGGACATTTTCCTGTGGGGATGATGTATTAGTATTGTTACCGGTAATAGGAGGTCCCTTCAAAGCCAGGTTTAGTGGTCCCTATCAAATTAAGAAAAAGTTGAGTGAGATGAACTATCTGCCAGATAGAAAAAATCTATATTGGGTATGTCATGTGAATATGTTGAAACCTTATTATAATAAGGAGAATGCTGTGGAGAAACAGGTGTTAGTTACTGTCCTGCAGAGTGAGGAATCAAATCTAGATGTTGTGGAATTTGACGTACCTCAAAATATATTAAACAATGACAAAGTCCTTGAGGAGTGGGATAGGTTAGTAAACTATCTGTCTCAAGAGCAAAGAACATGGTTGAAAGGTTTGTTACGGCAGGACATATGCAGGAATAAGATGGAGAGGACTAATGCTATAGTGCATGAAGTCGATGTCAGGAATACTGCTCTGATAAAACAACACCCCTACAGTCTTAGTCCTGTCAAAGCCAGACCGGTCCAAAAGGAAGTGAAGACTATGCTCAACAAACATAACATCGAATCGAGTCAGAGTGAGTGGTGAACACTGATCGTGTTAATTCCCAAATGTGATGGGACTCAACAATTTTGTATGGACTATCAGAAGGTCAATGCTGCAACAAGATTGGATTCATGCCCAATACCGAGATTGGAGGACTGTATAGAGAAATTTGGACAAGCCAGTTACATCACAAAGTTGGACTTACAGCATGGTTACTGGCAGGTACCTTTATCAGAGAAAGCAAAAGAAATGTCTGCGCTTGTAACTCCAAATGGGCTATGTCAATTCAAAGTGGTGCCCTTTGGAATGAAGAACATACCTGCCCTATTCCAATGACTCATGAACAGAGTTGTGGCTGGGTTAACGAACTGCACAGTCTATTTGGATGATGTAGTGATCTTTAGTGAGTCCTGGAAAGGTCATATGGTACAGTTCACAGATCTCTTTGAATGATTGAACAACAAACCTGGTAATAAACTTAAATAAAACCAAATTCGCAAAAGTAGAGGTAATGTTCTTGAGACATAACATCGATCATGGAAGGATGGCACCACTGAACGCAGACATCACTGAATGCAGACACCATGGAACGCCAAGACAAAGGCCATGGAGGAATTTCCATGACCAACCTTGAAGAAAGAGGTGCTTCAATTCTTGGGATTAAGTGGATTCTATCGGACGTTTGATCCAAATTTCAGCCGTGTAGTGGCACTGTTAAAAGATTTGCTGAAGAAGAACACAAAATTTCGGTGGACAGAACAATGCCAGGAGGCATTTGACAATTTAAAAGCAGTATTAACCACTACACCAGTTTTAGCTACACCAAATTTTTTGAAACCCTTCAAAGTTGCAATTGATGCTAGTGACATAAGAGTTAGAGCTGTACTGCTACAGGAAGATAAGGATGGAATTGAACTGCCAACTGGTTACTTTTCAAAGAAACTCAACACTCACCAGAGAAAATACTCTACGATTGAAAAAGAATGATTGAGTTTGGTACTAGCCTTACAACATTTTAATGTTTATGTCACGAACAATGTGTCTGAGTTGATTGTTTACACAATCACAATCCCCTTACATTCTTGGAATACTTTAAAGACAAGAATATGAGACTAATTCATTGGAGTCTTATGTTACAGACTTTTAATTTCCAAATTGTACATGTTGTGGATCATAAGAATGTAATAGCAGATGCGTTATTGTAGATTTCATGGATAAAGCATAGGTAAGGTAGAACAGATACCAAAGTTTTTTTTATATATATGTGTGTGTACAGAGGTTAGTATGAACTTAAATTAATGTCCCATGTATGTCATGGTAGTGAGGTTAAGAATTAGACGACTAAAATGAAGCTATCTTTACATTATGATGGTTCATTTCTATTCTTAAGTGGGGAGGAGTTGTGGAGTTGAAGGTGTGTACTGTACCTTTAAGAGAGAGTGAAAGTTGATAAGCTAGCAATCACCTGTCATGTGACTGAGTGCAGGTACAGAATGTTCTGGACAATTTGAAGATCTAACATTTGAGCTGTAACTCAGATAATGAGTTGTTTTCACAACCATTCAAATTCAACCAAATAGTTTAAATTATACTCCAAGATACTAAAATTCAATCAAATTTTGATTTTGTCAAAACAGTAAAATACAACCAATGAGTATAAAGAGCAGGCATTTTGAACCATTAGCTGGAGACAAAGAGCACCTACTGCCATCAATAGGCTGCCCATAGGCCCTCTCTCTAAAAGGTACCTTTTTCATATGAAACATCTTTGCAGGAGAAGACCAAAGATGATGCAGTGGAAAGCTACAGACAGAGGAAGTGCAGCACACAAAGATGGCACCTGGTTTTGAAAATTGATTTGTTGTAAATTTAATAGGGGCTTTATTGGATCAAATATTGTCATAGAGTGAGAGGTAAATAAATCATTAAGACAATGGAGGCTTACAGTTGTAGATAGTTTGTTATTTAATGTTCTCTTTTGAAGTTAAAGAATAAATTGTTAATTTTTTTCTTTAAATAATGGAATTTGGATATTCCTCTGTCACTCATACTTTAACAGTTTACGAGGTGAGATTACCTTTTCTGTGTGTTTGGTTTAATTAACAGAAGGGTTTACCCGTGTCGTAACAATGTCGACATCTAATGTATAGCCCAATAAGGGCAGTCTGTAAAATTCAGCAGTGAAGATGGTTGTGTCTCTCATCCCAGTTAATCCACAGGTAGTGCCTTAGATTATTGTTGATTTAACCCATTAACCATTTCCAAACGTTCCTGTGTTTGACCACTGCTCACTCGGGTTCACCTGTCTAAACCAGTGAAGGAACAGTAATTGAAGGAGGGTGCTGTCTGTTAGACATAGTTACTAATTTCACTGCCTTTCCCCTAGTTGAGAATGGCTCCTCTGGTACTTACGTGAGTGGTTGCCATCGAACTGTAGACTTCTTTCGGCCAATGTAGCGAGGGCTTGAAGCTTTCGTCCCTCCGGCTCTCTCCCTCTTTTGTTTCTTGCGGACGTGTCCCATTGACAAAGCTGGCACATGCTGTGTCTTGGGTGAAGCTAATGTGGGATTGGTTGGGAGATGAAGGTCAGTCACTACTTCACAGCGTGTGCCGGTAAAGCCAGGTTTACATACACAGACCTGGGGCTGTTGGCAAAATCCACCATTCTGACAACGTGGGAAACAGATAGCTGCAAAGTGACCAGAACAAAATCAATCAAGAAACAGCTCTCAGAAGGTGAAAGTCTGAAATTCTGGCATTATACATCTCTATTTAACACAGCATCTGGGAAAACAGACACCACTGAGATTTGACAAAGTATGGAGTATGGATGGGATGAAGAGAAGATGTCCTGCCATCCTGTAACAATGTTCCTGCAGCAAGGAGAGGGAATGGCATTGACTTGCAACACAATCAGCAACTCCCTGACCAACTGCTGTCATTTCCAGTTCACAGCTGACTACTAATATCTCTCTTTGCCATTGAAAGACAGTGTGTAACCCAGTTCTGACCTCTAGATTTGGGAGCAAGTTTAAATGATTACTGCAAGAAACACACTGATTTCTGGTTTGGATCTTTGTAATAAAAGCAACAAATTTAATGCATAAATCCTTCAGCCTAACAGAAGTGTAGCAGTTTAAGTGATCATTTTATTCTGAGAAATAAAATTATAGGGTTATCTGACAGTGAGTCAAGAGTGTGGTGTTGGAAAAGCAAGCATCCGAGGAGCAGGAAAATCAATATTTTGGGCAAAAGCCCTTCGTCAGATTATCTGATAGTGAGTTGAACATTGTCTGTCCCTTCTGGACTCTGGGTTTAAACCCAACCTTGACCAAAATCCCCTTTACTTTGTTGTATATAAAGCCTTGACTAATAGACAGGTAGAATAAATCTGGGATGTTAGCTACGGATAACCAAGTCATCAGGTAGTACTATGGAATTTTACATTGTAAAGAGATCATCAATGCTTGTTGTTACATTAGTTTGGTACAGAAAATGACTGAAATTTAGATTGAGTTACAGACTGGGTCAGTTTAAAAAAAAGACTCTCAATACTCTGTAGCTAACTCTGTATCTGTTCTTGGAGCCTTTGATAAGGACAGTGTACATGAGGACAGTATAGAGGAATATTTACTCAGTATCTAACTCTTGCTGTCCCTGTCCCGGGAGTGTTTGATGGGGACAATGCAAAGAGAGCTTTGCTCAGTACTTAACCACACACTGTTCTTTGTTTGGAAATCCTTGATGTTGATGTTCAAAAAGAGATTCAACTAAAATATTTCACAATAAAAGCTTGCATTTAAATAGCTACTCTCAGAATTGTAAAATGTCCCAAGCAGCCTTAGAGATGTGAATCAGACATTAGGATAACAAGGAGATGCTGGGACAAGCGACCTTGAAGCCAGATTGCAGCTACTGAAAGGAGACAAAGAGATGGGGATGTGAAGGGGTGGACGGCTAGAGATGGTCAGTGAGGGGAGTGTGCGTATTTAGGGAAAGAGATTTGGATGATATTTAGGCAAGAATTCCAGGCAGATGGTGGGGTTGAGAGGTTTGGGAGGGAGTTTCAGTGTGGGGTTGTTCAGGGAGAGAGCTGTTGAGAGTGGGGAAACTGGGAGCCAGAATTCCAGAACATTGAGGCTTGGATTGACCTCCTTCTGTTCCTGAGTTTCTACCACCATCTACAGGCCACATACAGCTGGTACAGCAGCTGCTGGTGAAGAACCAGAAATAAAACCTTTCATAATTTCCCATTAAAATCACAATGCAATGGGGTTGGTGTTGAGGCAGGGAACCACTAGGATTTGGGCAGTGGGTTTGAGCTGTAACACTGCAGCAACGTGAATGACCACAGTGAGTGAGAAAAGCTACAGATCAAATACAAACTGTGCTGTAATTATACAACTGTTTTAGAATCAATGTCCTTTCAGAAACGAAGTCTGCCGGCCTTACCCAGTGTTGCATTCATGTGACTCTTGACCCAAAGAAGCGTGACTGATTCTTAACTACCCTCTGAGCAATTAAGGATGGGCAATAAATTAGGGTGGTCCAGTCAATGAAATTCCCATCCCATGAATTAATTTTAAAAAGTAGTATCTATGGCACTCAAGACAGGCAATGATCACCTTCAAACAATAAAAAGCCTCATTGTTTTTCCTTGATATCCAATAATACGAATATTGCTGAGCTCCCCCACTATCAATATGAGGGGACCATCACTGACCCAGAAGCTCATCAGGGAACATATCAGGAATGGGATGGAATACACTCCAATTGTCTAGATGAGTGCAGCTCCAACAACACTCAAGTAGCTCACATTATCCAGGACAAAGAAACTGATTGGACTGACACCCCATCTACCACCTTCAACATTCACTTCCTCCAACATTGCAGTGGGTATCATCTGCAAACTACGCTGCAGCGAATCACCAATATTCCCTTGATTGCATCTTCCAACCTGTAACATCTACCATCTAGAAGGAAAATGACAACTGATACATGGGAACACCATCACTTATACATGGTTCCCCCTCCAAGTCACTCACCATCCTGACTTGTAAATATATCACTATTCCTTCAGTGTCACTGAACCAAAGTACTGGAACTCTCTCCCTAACTGCACTGTGGATTTCCTGACAGCAGATGGACTACAGCAGTTGAAGAAAGCAGCTCATCACCACCTTCTTAAGGGAAACTAGGGATGGGAAATAAATACTGGCCAGCCAGTGATGCTCACGTCCTGTGAATAAATAAAAAAAAAACTACTGATTGGAATCAAATCTCAACTGCCTTTAGAGAATGTGCTAAGCAACAATATCCTTTAAAGATAAAAGGAATTGCAATTCCTCCATTAAACGGACTTGAAAGTTTAGCTGATTCAAGTCAGATTCTCTCTGAAGTTTGTCTTTTCCTGTTGGACATCTTTTTGGCCTGTAAAATGTACCAGGTGTTGCCACTCAAACACCATCAATCACATTTGCCCCAACCTTCTGCTTGGACACAGTAGCTAGGCACAGCTTTGTATGATTACACAATAAGCTTTGGTGACAGCATCTGCTAAAAGTCTGAATATTGTTGCCTTTCTGTTTCTGATGAAGTGTAATTGGAGCTGAGATACAGAAACCAGACTGAAGCTTAGTCTATTGAAGCTATGTCGGGTTGGGAAGCACTTTTGTATCAGATATCACACTTTGAGTGCTACACTGGAGAAAATCCGCTAAACACATTCAAGGTCCTTTCATGGTCAAAGTAGAGAGGGTGTTGGAGGAGGGGGAATCCAATGTTGTGTGCATGCTTCAATCTGAAAAAATAGCTTCTCCCAATTCCAGAGCATGTTGGCCACCTGTTCACTAGGTTGTCAGTCCCAGGGTCAGTCAGAGACAGGAATCCAAAGTTTGAAGAGCAGGAGGCTGGACGAGCATAGCGAGCCAGGCAGCACCAGGAAGTGGTGAAGTTTGCTGCTTCAGGTATAATCCTTCTTCAGGAGTGGAGGTGGGGCTAAGAGGAATTGCAGATAAAGTGGGGGGGTGGGGGGGTGTTATGGGTAGGGAGAGAGCAGAGTGGTAAAGTGGTGAAAGATGAATACTGGTGGTCTGTACAACTTGGTAGGTCGGTAGGAGTGACTCCAGTTGGGAGCTGGAAGGAGGGGTCTGTCAGAGGTGGGGCTGGAAATGGAATCAGGGGATGGGTGGGGAGATTATTTGAAATTGGAGAACTCAATGTTGAGTCCTCTGGGCTGTGGGCTGCATAGGTGGAAGATGAGGTGTTCTTCCACAAACTTACTGTCTGATTCACTGTGGCAATGGAGGATTCTGAGGATGGACATGACAATTAGAGAGGGAGAGGGAAGCGGAATTGAAATTTCCATTCCAGTCCTGCCTCCTCTCTTCCATCCCTCTGACAAACCCCACCTTCCAGCTTCCAGCCAGATTCATTCCTTCTATCGACCAAATAGGCTGTACCTACCACCTATATTCATCTATCACCACTGCACCACTCTGCCCCTCTCCCCATCCATAGCCCTTACACCCCCTCCTTTACCTGTAACTCCCCCATCACCACCTTTATTCCTGAAAAAGGGTTATACCCAAAATGTCGGACTTCTCCACCTCCTGATGCTGCCTGGCTTGCCTTGTTCTTCCAGCCTCCTGCTCGTCTACTTCAGATTCCAGCAACTGCAACTTTTTGCCTCTGGAAGCAGGAAGTCAGCAGATCACAGAAAGATACTGAGCAACTCCACTCTGAGAGGGAGGCTTTGGAAAACTCTAACCAGCTGGTCCCTGCTGAGACTCTGCATCTGGATCAGACATAAAGGCAGATTGGAGCCAGAGATGTCGGTCACTGTGACCGTCTTGCAAAGGAATGGCAATGATTGGAGGACACACACACACACAAAGGCTCTGCATGGGGACTGGTGTGGTCTCTGTGCAAAGCACAATGCAATGCTTCAAAATAAAGAAACTATTACACTGATGAGTGTCTCTTCAATTGCCTGAAATTACACTTGAAACTACAAAGAGCACTGTTCAGCTTGGGTTGCACAAGTCACATTGAATAACCATCTCTGCATTGTGATACAGAAAGCTCATACAGGTCAGCACAAATCGCGAGCCAGTGCAGATTGCCAGAATTGCAGCCATACTTTGTGCACACAGGTTTGCCCCCAGACTGACCCCAAGGCTTTTGGTTGTGGTAAAGGAAGCAAATACAGGCTGCTCTATTTTTGGTTCTTTGAGTCTGGCCATTTGGAATGACAACACAGACCGAGATTAAAACTAGTCAGGAAAAGATCCAGTGATATGCTATGGCATAATAGACTCGTAATGAAGGTGACAAGAGGTGGAATCAGAGGAGAAAGTGAGGACTGCAGATGCTGGAGATCAGAGCTGAAAATGTGTTGCTGGAAAAGCGCAGCAGGTCAGGCAGCATCCAAGGAGCAGGAGAATCGACGTTTCGGGCATAAGCAATCCTCTGAATCAGAGGATAGTAAACTGATTACAAAAGAAGGTGCAGAGAACAGGTTAAAGTTAGTCACTCAGAACGGTGATAATTAGGAAGTGAAGCTTCATAAGGATCGTCACTGGGACTGATATTGTCCATTGTTTCGACACTTTTACAGAGGACATCACCTGAAAATCTCCTTCGAAGCTATCACCATCCTGACTTGGAAATATATCGCCGTTCTCTCAGTCACTGGGTCAAAGCTCCCACCCTAACCACTTTGTGGATTCCCTTACACCCAAAGACTGCAGCAGTTCAAGAAGACAGCTCACCACCACCTTCTCAATGGTCTCAAGGAATGAACAATAAATTCTGACTCAGCCAAAGACGGCCACGTAACACGGATAAATAAAGTAAAGACTTGGTCTTTCAATCAGAGCACACAGTTAATACACAGAAATATTGTGGCAAGATACAGGAAAATATTATCAAACTTGCAAAATGGGTGAATATTTGTAAGTAGATTCAATAGAGATAAGGATGAGGTAGGAAGAAGCAAAGACTACACACTTCTTGAAAAATGAATGACAGTGGGGATTGGAAAACAGATCACACAAAGCAGTGATACAAAGTAATAAGGCCCAGAAAAAGAAAAGCAGGTACTGGAATGAATTTCCAGAAGGGTAGAATTGAAATGGAGAATTTCTGTGAATCCTACATTGAACTTCAGTGCAATCACAATTGTAATGCACAGTCTTGTCTCCACATCAAAACAAAGGTACTGAAGAAAGATATTATTAGACTCATGCCAGAACAGAGGGGATATCAGGAAATATCAAACAGATTGAGTCTCTTTCAACTAGAAACAAGAAAGCTGAAGGCTGCCCTGACCGAGGGTTTTAAGGTGATACAAGGACTTTGATAGGGTGAACATGGAGGTAATATTTTCCCTTCCTTGGAGACCAGATCTCAGGGCTGTCAATGAGAGACTGACAAATCTAACCTGGATGTCTGGAGGAATGATTTTACTCAGACAGTGGTGCAAATATAGAAGTCACTTCGACAGGGGATAGTCAAGGTGAATATTATCAATACTTTGAAGTGGGAATTTGGACAAAAGGAATAGAAAGAGAGGATGATAGGACAAAAAGCAGAGGGGTTGGGAGGAGGCTTATGTGGAACAGACCAGCATGAAGCAGAAAGGCTGAATGGTCTGTTTCTGTATAGGAAAGGTGATGGAATTCTACAGCACTCAGTGTAGGATCTCCCCAGTGTTTCATTGGTATACAAAAATGCTTCTTCCATCCTCACTGCTTTTATATGGAGTATTTGAGAAAGGGACTTACGTTTTGTGCATTGTCTAGTCTGGGGTCCCAATGCCCATCCGTTACAGCAGCCACTGCCACAGACATTTAAACTGCAATAAACACAAGGTACAGGTTACAGAGCTTCACAGATCAGATATAGGAAGGAAGGGCTGGAGGAAGATGTGGATAGAAGGAATAAAATAGAGGCATGGTGGATATGGCGGGGAGGGGGGTGGAGGATGCAGAAAAAGGGCAGGGAATGGGGCACTGTGCTGCTGAATGAAAGAGTTTTTGATTTCTCAATCAGGAATCTGGTTTGATTTCTCAAAGCAAATCTGTCCTTAAAAAGAAAACACAATACTTTTGTATTTCAAATGAAGATTGAGCCATTTGCTGCTCAGTTATGATGTTGTGTTCCATCACTGGTTAGACAGCTCAATATCCTTGTTCACTGTACACACTTAGAGACACCAAGAACAGAAGAAGTCACACTGTCTCGGTATCTGTGCATAGGTGGCAACGCGTGTGTCTGTGTGCATGTGCGTGTCTGTGCGCATGTATCTGTGCATCTGTGTTTGTGTGTTTATGTCTGTGTGTATATAGTGAGTAGTGTAACTACTGAATATAGGCACATTGAGATCCCCATCCAGTAATGGAACAGAACATGGTTGAAAGACAAGTAGACTCTTCTTTGGAACAGTTCTGTTTGGACTCAAAATACTAACTCTGTTTCTCTCTTGACAGGTACTGTCAGATCTGCCAAATTTGTTGAGTGTTTTCTCTTCCTTTTGGAGAATTCAGGGGGCTTTTCTCTCAGACCTATTTTACAATACAGCTGTTGACATTTCACTGGTAGTAAATCTATTGTCCCCACCAGCCTGAAAATGTGAGACAACTTGAAAACAGCTTGTTTTGAGGCAGACAGGAGGCTGTTGGGACAGATTGAACTTAGCACCAACTGTGAAATACTGCAGAAGAGTCTACTTCAGAATGGCTCATATGTTCAAGCTCAAAAGATAACTCGAGCTTAGACAGTTGATAAAGGTTAGGAAAGCACATTAACTCCATAAATCACTACTTAGATCTCAGCTGGAGGACTGTGTCTGATTCTGACCACTGCATTTTAAGGAGGATATCAGGGCTTTGAAGAAGGGGGTAAAGGAGAATGTCCCAGGGATGAGGGATTTCAGTAAATGTGCAGAGGCTGGAGAAGCTGGGATTCTGTCCTGAAAACAGAGAAAGCAATGGAGAAATAAAACACAGATGTTTCAAAATTGTGAGAGAGTGTCTGCATAGTGAATAGCCCAAACATTGAGTATTAGGATGTTTAGAGTTGCGTATTAAAGAGACATATTTAGAGAAACTGGGGGCAGAATTGGAGACAGTGAGAGAATTTCTTTGTACAATTATTTGTGTGATCCTGGAATGTGCTGCCTGAAAGGGCAGTAGAAATCATTCAAAGTGAAGATGTCCAACTCCCCAGAGGAGGAATGTGAAAATAATTAAAATAAACCCCATAACTCCCAGGCTTTAAATCTTCAAACTCTTTTTCTATCTCCTTATCAGCCACTTCTCTTTTTTTTGCTCAGGCTCCTGCTCCATCCCTATTCCTCAGCCACCATCACTTTAATCCTTTGTCTATTTCATTGCCATGGTTCAGGTTTTGGTATGGTTATGTGGTTGACTCTTACCATGGAGACAGAAGGTTCTGAGTTCAAATTTGCCTCCAGCATTTGCCCATACAAATCACCAACATGGTTCTGAGGGAGTGCCGCACTGTCAGAGGGTCAGCGCTGAGGGAGTGCCGCACTGTCAGAGGGTCAGTGCTGAGGGAGTGCCGCACTGTCAGAGGGTCAGTACTGAGGGAGTGCCGCACTGTCAGAGGGTCAGTACTGAGGGAGTGCCGCACTGTCAGAGGGTCAGCGCTGAGGGAGTGCCGCACTGTCAGAGGGTCAGTACTGAGGGAGTGCCGCACTGTCAGAGGGTCAGCGCTGAGGGAGTGCCGCACTGTCAGAGGGTCAGCGCTGAGGGAGTGCCGCACTGTCAGAGGGTCAGTACTGAGGGAGTGCCGCACTGTCAGAGGGTCAGTACTGAGGGAGTGCCGCACTGTCAGAGGGTCAGCGCTGAGGGAGTGCCGCACTGTCAGAGGGTCAGTACTGAGGGAGTGCCGCACTGTCAGAGGGTCAGCGCTGAGGGAGTGCCGCACTGTCAGAGGGTCAGCGCTGAGGGAGTGCCGCACTGTCAGAGGGTCAGTACTGAGGGAGTGCCGCACTGTCAGAGGGTCAGCGCTGAGGGAGTGCCGCACTGTCAGAGGGTCAGCGCTGAGGGAGTGCTGTACTGTCAGAGGGTCAGCGCTGAGGGAGTGCCGCACTGTCAGAGGGTCAGTACTGAGGGAGTGCCGCACTGTCAGAGGGTCAGCGCTGAGGGAATGCCACACTGTCAGAGGGTCAGCGCTGAGGGAGTGCCGCACTGTCAGAGGGTCAGCGCTGAGGGAGTGCCTCACTGTCGGAGGGTCAGCCCTGAGGGAATGCTGCACTGTTGGGGTGTCAGCACTGAGGGAATGCAACACTATTGGAGGGTCAGCACTGAGGGGGTGCCTCACTGTCGGAGGATCAGCACTCAGGCGGTGTCGCACTGTCGGAGGATCAGTACTCAGGCAGGGTTGCACTATTGGGAGACTCCTGTTTCAGAGGAAACCTGCTAAAGGTGAATATGAAAGATCCCTTGGAATCAAATGAATATGTCACCAACCTTGGTATGGTGTATGGATGCAGAGAAGTGCCTTGAACACAGTTAAATGTGAACATGCCCTGGGAGGATAATAAAGATGAAAAAACCTCACAATCGTAGAACCCCTACAGCATGGGAGCAGGCCATTTGGCCCATTAAGTCTACAACTGACCCTCTGAAGTGCAGGTAAAAACAATGACTGCAGATGCTGGAAACCAGATTCTGGATTAGTGGTGCTGGAAGAGCACAGCAGTTCAGGCAGCTTCTGAGGAGCAGTAAAATCAATGTTTCGGGCAAAAGCCCTTCATCAGGCCTCCGAAGGGCAGCACACCCAGACCCACACCATATATCCCTGCATTTCCTATGGTCAATCCACTCTTATCTTTGTATGGTGGGTGGAAACTGGACCATCTTGAGGAAACCCACTGTTAGGAAGGTGTACCCACTGTTAGGAAGGTGTACCCACTGTTAGGAAGGTGTACCCACTGTTAGGAAGGTGTACTGTGTACTGTACCTTTAAAAGAGACTGGAAGCTGCCAAGAAAATCAACAAGCATAGACTGCTAGCTACATAGCTTTCTGAAAGGTACCTGTCCATAAAATAAGTTGTGCAGCAGAAGACCGAAGAAGAGACGACCCAGGAAAACCCAGAGTGAAACCTACAGAGAAGAATTGATAAATCTTAATTGTTTTTTTTAATTGGACCAGTATTGTAGAGCGGGAGGTAAAAGATTGGTTTAAGAGAAAGGAGTTGTAAATAGTTGTTGGTTTTAATATCTCTGTTGGACTTAAAGAATAAAATTGCTAATTTTTACATTGAATAGTGATCTCTGGGATAGATCTTTGCCTCTTGAAATTTAACTGTTCCAACACAGGGTAAACCCCTCTGCTAATTTAAATCTGACACACAGAGAAGCTCATCTCGTGCCATAATCTGTAAAATTTTGAGAGGCAAAAGAACTATCACAGAGGTCACTATTTAAAGTAAAAATTACAAAAAAAAAGTTCCTTGGCAGTTCTCCCCCTAACTGTTCAAAATGTCTGGTTTTATACCCCAAAACATTGGATCATTACATTGGTTTGATGTCATCAAAACACTAAAGTCCAATTCAAAGAAAGAAAACAAAGAAAATTTACAGCCCAGGAACAGGCCCTTCGGCCCATCAAGCCTGAGCCGATCCAAATGTACTGTCTAAACCTATCGGTCAATTCCTAAACATCTGCATCCCTCTGCACCCCACCTACTCATGCATCTATCTAGATGCACCTTAAAGGAATCTACCGTGCCTGCCTCTACCACCTCTGCTGGCAATGTGTTCCAGACGCCCACCACCCTCTGTGTGAAGTACTTGCCACATGTATCCCCCTTAAACTTTTCACCTCTCACCTTGAAAGCATGACCTCTCATTATTGAATCCTTCACCCTGGGAAAAAGCTTGTGTGTATCCACCCTGTCTATACCCTTCATGATTTTGTAAACCTCAATCTGGGCCCACATCAATCTCTTTTTCTCTCGTGAAAAATAAACCTAACCTACTCAACCTCTCTTCATAGCTAGCACCTTCCATACCAGGCAACATCCTCATAAACCTTCTCTGCACCCTCTCCAAAGCGTCCACATCCTTTTGGTAATGTGGCGACCAGAACTGTACACCGTATTCCAAATGCAGCCGAACCAATGTCTTGTACAATTTTAACATGACTTGCCAGCTCTTATACTCAATACCCCGTCCGATGAAGGCAAGCATACTATATGCCTTCTTGACCACTCTATCCACCTGTGCAGCAACTTTCAGGGTACAATGGACCTGCACTCCCAGATCTCTCTGCCCATCAACTTTTCCCAAGGCTCTTCCATTCATTGTATAATTCGCTCTAGAATTAGACTTGCCTAAATGCATCACCTCACATTTGTCTGGATTGAAAACCATCTGCCACTTTTCCGCCCAACTCTCCAGTCTATCTATATCCTCCTGTATTCTCTGACAGTCCCTTATGCTTTCTGCTACTCCACCAATCTTTGTGTCACCTGCAAATTTGCTGATCATACCAACAGTGCCCTCTTCCAGATCATTTACGTATATTACAAACAACAGTGGCCCCAATCCTGACCGCTGTGCATTCGATTGGATTTTGGCATCTTGGGGCATTATTTAAACTGATTGGCCAAATTTGAATTTGTTATGTACCATGGCAACTCATCTGCACTATTGGTTTCGCAGCCAAATGTTACATTTTAAATTATTTCAGCACACTCTCTGCCTCTCTAAGTCAGTACCAGCTTCCAGTCTCTCTTAAAGGTATAGTGCACACCTACACCTTCATAACACCCACACAGACATGGGGAGAATGTCTGTGTAGAGTTTGCAGTCACCTGAGGCTGGAATTGAACCTGGGTCCCTGGCACTGTGAGGCAACAGGACGAACCAGTAAACTACCTGCCACCCACTCTGTTAAAAGTACTTAGGTGAGCACCTGAAATGTCATAACATTCCAGTCTGTAGGCCAAGTGCTAGAAAATGGGATTAGTGCAGACTCGATGGGCCGACTGGCCTCTCGTGTGCAGTTTGAATCTCTCACAATTTTGAGGGGAAGGAGTGGCGAGGCGAGAATTACCTCCATTAACTTGGGGTATATCTACATGGCCGGGGACCTGATGACGATCGCCTTGCTTTTTGTGAGATCTTGCTATGCGAGGTTAAACAATGACCGCACTTCATTGGCTATAGGGAACTTTGGGACGTCCAAAGGTAGCGACAAGCGCTATCGAAAGTCATTTCCTAGAGGAGGGCTGGGAAGTAGGGAGGAGGGACTGGGGTTGGAGGGGATGGAGAGAAGGACGGGTGAGGAGGAGGGGGAATAGAGAGGAAGGATGGGGGCATGGTAGGGAGAGATGGGGATGGTGGAATGGGTGATGGAGGGGGGGAGGAGGGGAGAGGGAGGAGGGATGAGCGATGGAGGGAATGAGGTAGAGGGGGGAATGGAGCGGAGAAGAGGGGAGCAGATTGGAGGGGTGGGGAATTCCCTTACCCCCTACCGACTCTCCCTGCCTGATAGGGTCTGCTGAGGTTGGTCTCGATGGAGAACACAAGTCCCTGGGGGGCCTGGGGGGGCAGGATTCGGGGCTGAAACCTCGACATTAAAAACCCTGCAGCAGCTCAACAGTAATCTCCTTGAAAATAAACCCAAGAGCGACATAAACTTCGCAGGGAGCGAGTCCTGGAGAGGATTACAGACAGCATTCCAAAATCATTTCTATCTCACCAGTTTTTGGGAGAACTGACTGTACATTAACCGTGAAATTGCACAAAATTAAATTAAACCATAAATCGCACAATTCAGAATTACGTTATTAAAACTAAATTCTAAAGCTGCATTATTAAAAACCGTTAAAACAGTAACAAGTTAAATAATGTCAGTTGTAGTAACTGCGGTTGGAATTAGCGAGAGAGCGGACACACCTCGGGGACAGTGCCCGCTGCTTCCCTCTCCCTCTCCCTGGAGACAGGCGCCGATTGTGGGCAGCACTAGCTTCACGGGCCCGGCCACAAACAGCGAGCATCAGCCAGACCACAGCCAGAATCTTCCACATGCTTTCCCCCGGAGCGGCTAACGGGAGGAGAGCGAAGCCTGGCCCCGCGATCCGCTCACTGCCCGCGGCTCATTCATACAGCCAGAGCTCGGTACCTGGATCCGGCTCCCTACCTCACCCCCTCAGCCCGGGATCCGGCTCCCTACCTCACCCCCTCAGCCCGGGATCCGGCTCCCTACCTCACCCCCTCAGCCCGGGATCCGGCTCCCTACCTCACCCCCTCAGCCCGGGATCCGGCTCCCTGTCACACACCCCTCCCTAACACTTTAACCCCCCCGCTTCTTTGTCCGACTCCCCTCTCCCTGTCCCTTTCCCTCTCACCTTCACTTCTCCCTGTCCTACTCTTCCCCCCACTCCCTCTCTCGACCCCAATCCCTTCTGTCTCCCCCACCCCTTCCTCCTTTGTCCTGCTCCCTCTCAACTTCCCCAATCTCTTTCTCTCTCTCTCTTTCTTTCCCCCCTCTGTCCCACTCCCCCAGTCCCTTTGATTATTTTATGAATGAGTCTTCTATAACTATTTGTAACACATTTCTACCCAATCCGCTGGGATTCGACATCGGTCCAATTGAAAGCTGAGACAGACAGCTGGGCGGAGCATTAGATACAGAGGGGGGGAAAGTGAGAGAGACGACGGGGAGAGTGGTCAGTGAGGTCTAGGTGAAGGAGATGCTTCTCGTTATTGATCATTCCCGACAGAATCGACCAAAGATTTTTCTGCCGAGATATCAGCTTCCCGTTAGACTCCTGAAGAACAGTGAGTACAGGGAGGCTACTCAAAGGCAGACACCAAGCGCCCGGAGGTTGTGGGCAGGGGACAGAGACTGTGCGAAGCTGCAGCTCCACAGATCAGAAATCTCCCAAGAGAATATGGATGAAGGCAGCTCCGACTAACTCACATCTCTCACCCTCACCCTCAGAGTTCCTCTGTGTCCTCCAGAACACAGTTCTACTGGAGTGGCCACCGCTCTCTGCTTCAGGAAGTAAATGTGGGGGATTAGCGGCACTTTGTTTAAGTCCTGAAATCAGAGCAAGTGAAATGAAGTGAAGAGAATGTACAGGTTTACATAAAACACGGGGCTAACCTCACAAACTGAACAGACAACCAGATGCTGTGAGAGCAGTCACTGAACAAAACTGTTCACAATAGCCCGAGCTGGGGGAAGGTGTGAGGGCTGGCTAACTGGCCAACTGTGTCCACTCACACAAAGCTTCCTCCATCCAAACTGGCAGGGCTCAGCATCACTGAGAGTCGGGACAGAAATCAGGTGAAGCTCCCTGGTTAAGAATTGTTTGATGTTTCTAATCCTTCATTAATCCTCCACCATTGATCAGTTAGACAATAACCTGCAATGGTGGTCTGTGCTGCTAGGGGCAGGGAAGGGGGGAGTGGGGGGGGGAGGAGGAGTAGGGATGGGGTGGGGTGGGGAGGGGAGTAGGAAGGGGGTGGGGAGGGGAGTAGGGAGGGGGTGGGGTGGGGAGTAGGGAGGGGGTGGGGTGGGGAGGGGAGTAGGGAGGGGGTGGGGAGGGGAGTAGGGAGGGGGTGGGGTGGGGAGTAGAGAGGGGGTGGGGTGGGGTGGGGAGTAGGGAGGGGGTGGGAAGGGGAGGGGAGTAGGGAGGGGGTGGGGAGGGGAGGGGAGTAGGGAGGGGGTGGGGAGGGGAGTAGGGAGGGGGTGGGGAGGGGAGGGGAGTAGGGAGGGGGTGGGGAGGGGAGTAGGGAGGGGGTGGGGTGGGGAGGGGAGTAGGGAGGGGGTGGGGAGTAGGGAGGGGGTGGGGTGGGGAGGGGAGTAGGGAGGGTGTGGGGTGGGGAGGGAAGTAGGCTGCTGGTTTCTGAGATTGATGTAGGCACCCCCCAGGCTCATGATTGCAGTATGTCAGTGCCCAGCACTGAGCCTCACAGTGCCGAAAGCAGATGGCATTTCCGGGACAGTCCTCTCTATTCTCTGGTTGGCAGCTGGGCAGCTGGAGGAAGTGAGAATGAGTCCAGATTCCTCCCTTGGTCCTGAGTGTGGTTGAAGACATTGTTAACTTCCTGCTCTATCAAAACCTTGCTTGTGGAGGGGAAGTGTTAGCGATTGCACTGGTCATCAAGGCAGCATTTCCCTGAATGTGGCATCAAACAGCCCAAGGAAAATGCCAACAGGAATGTGAATCAGGAGGAAAACTCTCTGCAGGTATTTAGAAAGATGGTATGGTTTCTGGGGGTCAGTCATCTCAGCTCTGCAGGAGTTCCTCACAGTAGTGTCCTACACCAAACCATCTTCAGCTACTTCATCAATGACCTTCCCTCCATCATACAGTCAGAAGTGGGGATGTTCATTGATGATTGCACAGTATTCAGCAACATTCATAACCGCTGTTACTGAAATGAGATTTGGACAATATCCAGATTTGGGCTGACATGGAGCAAGTAACATTCAATCACACCAATGACCATCTTCAACACGAGAGAATGTAACCATTATTTCTTGACATTCAATGGCATTACAACCACTGAGACCCTCATCATCAACATCCTGGGGTCATCATTGATGGTAGAACCTGTCTAACCATATAAGTACTGTAACAAACACAGGTAATACTGGAGAAAATTGGCAAGGTTGGCAGCATCTGTGGATAAGGAGAACACTCACATTTTGAATCTGATTTGACTCATCTTCGGAACTCTGAAATACATAAATATAGCAGCTAAAAAATAAGGTGGACTCTAGGAAACCTGAAGTCAAGAAGTCATCTGCTGTTTACCCAATACATTGCCAACATTTATAAGGGACAAGTCAGGAGTGTGATGGAATACTCCCTACTTGCTTAGATGAGTGCACCTTCAACAACACTCAAGAAGCTTGACATCATTCAGAGCAAAGTTGCCTTTTTGATTGGCTTTTCATCACCTTCAACATTCACTCTCTCTGCTATTAAGTCAGTAGTAGCAGTGTCTATCATCTACAGAATATACTGCAGTAACTCACCAAAACTCCTTCGACAGCAGCTTCCAAAGTGTTACGAAGTTGGGTAGAGTAACTGTAAATTGGGAGATAAAATGTTAGAATTTGTTGTTTGTAAAATTGTAAAATGGGGAAAGCATTGCATGGTCTCTGTAAAAGATGTTTTTTTTTCTGTGCTTAGAGATTTAAAATGCAAATACCCAGCAAGCCTGAACTGAAACATTTGTATCGAAAGGCCATACAGTTAACAGGCCTAGTAGCAGTTTTTATCAAGACAACAGACTTTTGAATTCAGCCAATCAATTTGAACAAGGCACACAGATACCAAAAACTTATTAAATGTAAATTTGATGGATTTTTACAACATAGGACCAATCCTATTTTAAGAAATATTAATACATCATCAACTGTATAAAAGAAGGGGAGCATTTGGGCAAAGACCCCAAAGCTAACTAACATCTGCCAGCAGTAATGCCCCTCAGCTTGAGAGAGAAATGCTGGCTCACACAGCTTCATCAAGGAGAAAGTGAGGACTGCAGATGCTGGAGATCAGAGCTGAAAAATGTGTTGCTGGAAAAGCGCAGCAGGTCAGGCAGCACCAAAGGAGCAGGAGAATCGACGTTTCGGCATAAGCCCTTCTTCACAGTTTCATCTACGTGTTAGAGACAGCACCATCTAAATAACCACGGTACCAATGTTTTTGTTATATGAGTGTACTTGTACTTATTGGAACAGCATACCATTAGAATTTTTTAAATTCAGGAATAGTTAGTAGTTAGAAGGGATTTATTCAGTTTGTTAATAGTTTGGTTAACTTGTTCATTGTTACAGTTAGATAAATAAATTGTTACTTGTTGATTTTGAGCATCAGGGATTTATTTTATTTAACCAGTAGAAGTTGCTGAAAAGAAGGTTACACCCACTTTTCACACTCTTTTTACAGATGAGAGAGTGAGGTCCTCCTCTTTGGGTGTTTCGTTTTAGGTTTCACGAGAGGGTGGGGGGGCAGGAGTCAACCTCCACTTTGTAACACAAAGCCACCACCCTGATAAGTTAGAAAGGCATTATCACACCAGATTTCCATAGAATACAAAGTGATGCTGATCACATTATTTCATTTAGTGGCTGAGGGATATATATTGGTCCGAAACACCAAGAAAAAGACTGGTTCTTCTGCAAAATAGGGACCATGATACTTTAAGCCCCTGAGAACACATAGAATCTCAATTGAATGCCTCATCCAAAAAAATTATCCTCATTTGATAAAGCACACTCCTCCAGTACTGATCTTCCAACAGTGGAGCACTCTCTCAGTGTTGACCTTCTGACAGTGCGGCACTCCCTCAGCGCCGACCCTCCGACCCTCTGACAGCACGGTGTTCCCTCAGCACTGACCCTCCGACAGTGTGGCATCCCTCAGCACTGACTCTCTGACAGTGCGGCACTCCCTCAGCACTGACCCTCTGACAGTGCAGCACTCCCTCAGTGCTGACCGTCCGACAGTGTGGCATTCCCTCAGCACCAACCCTCCGACAGTCTGTCATCATTTCAGACACTCCCAACCATCTCACCCACCTTTCCTCTCCAAGCAGATGCAGTGATCTAAGTGAGTGACCAGTCATCTCCTGTGATGGATGTTTGTGGGGAAGGGGAAATCCTCATTCTGTCCTCATCTATTAGAATGACAGTGAGCAAATAAATGAAGGATAGATAGAGAGAGAGAGAGAGAGAGAGAGAGAGAATGGCAACAAGGTTGTCTAATTCTTCCTGGACTGTCTAACTGTTGGGCCCCAAACTAAGACTGCACTCAACTGTCACTTCACTGCCCATACTATGGTGTGATTGTAATAAGGTCCTGATTGTAGCAGGATGCTGAATAGTTTGTGCCTTTTGTGACTGAACAGACAAAAAGCCCAGGCTCAAAACAAGGTGGGCCTTGTTCAGATATTTGGTCATGTTTTGCTGTTCACCAGGTTTTTCCATTGAGCGTCTCAATCATGACAGAAATGGCCACCCAACAATGGTTTGTACCAGAATTTCTGCTCTTTTGGAATTTCATCTGACCCTCTGTTTATTACTCCTCCCACCATAGTCTATTCCATCTGTATATTGATCCAGCTTCCCCTTAAATGCATCTCAAGCACTCCGTGTACTGGTTGGTTCCACATTCTCGGGGTCAGGTGGTTTTCCTGACGTTCTTTATTGAAGTTGTGAACATGCTTCAATCACACATTTGTTACTTGTTAGGGTAATTTTGATTTCACCAGTTCTTTTTTTAAATAAAGACAATGAGCAGGTGTCTGAGTGCTGCAGAAATGAGTTGCAGAGTTACAGGCAACTCCCACAACCTCAGCTGTTCAGCCATTCACTCGCTCACAATATGTCTAGACTGCATCAGCCTTTACAATCATTACAATTAGGCGTTTGTGGGGAGTGGGTACAACAGAAGATATTCACTGCCCAACTCAGTAAAGAGCACAGGTCAGAGTTCAAACAGTGTGGGGTCAATGCAATCCACCCTGAACTGAGCTGGCAGATGCCTTTCTCGAGAAGAATCATACAACTGTTTGAAGTCAGCACAACTCCAGCAAGTTAAGAAGCTTTTTCTTGTGTAAATAGAACTCTTGTCAGTTTATCTGAGCTATCTGCATGAGAGAGTCAGATTAGGATGGAATCGCTATTAAGTATGCAAGTTCACAGACATGTTCCAGTGAAGGGAACGACTGTAGCGTTGTCATGGAGACCACTGTCATGAAGGGAGGGTATGCCTTGATTGGAAGAAGCAAGTACCACTGGAGCATCACCATCCTGCACCAGAGGAGAAGGTGGTTTCAGTGATCAAGAGCCAGAGTGTACTGTCTCAGGTATACCCTTCTCTCAAATAACCGGGTAAAGGAATGCAGGACATGGGAAAGTTTGTGACAGTGAGGAGAAAGAAATTATGAGTGAGCAAGGTTAAAATTAATTAAACAAACACAAGACCCCAGAAAGGATTGACTGGATTTGTCCACATTGCAGGCTTCAACCAGAAACAGATACAATAATCAATTCCTTGAGTAAAGAGCTGGAAATTGGCGACGTCCACTGTAATAGGATGGAATTACACTGAGCAGTGGATGGATAGGAGACAGTGAATGAGTCAGGTGCAGGAGGAAAGAGCGCTGAACTGTCGGAGGGTCAGTGCTGAGGGAGTGCCGCACTATTGGAGGGTCAGTGCTGAGGGAGTGCCGCACTGTTGGAGGGTCAGTGTTGAGGGAGTGCCGCACTGTCGGAGGGTCAGTACTGACGGAGTGCCGCACTGTCGGAGGGTCAGTGCTGAGGGAGTGCCGCACTGTCGGAGGGTCAGTGCTGAGGGAGTGCCGCACTGTCGGAGGGTCAGTGCTGAGGGAGTGCCGCACTGTTGGAGGGTCAGTGTTGAGGGAGTGCCGCACTGTCGGAGGGTCAGTGCTGAGGGAGTGCCGCACTATCGGAGGGTCAGTGCTGAGGGAGTGCCACACTGTCAGAGGGTCAGTGCTGAGGGAGCGCCGCACTGTCAGAGGGTCAGTACTGACGGAGTGCCGCACTGTCGGAGGGTCAGTGCTGAGGCAGTGCTGCACTGTCAGAGGGTCAGTGCTGAGGGAGTGCCACACTGTCAGATGGTCACTGTCGGAGGGTCATTGCTGAGGGAGTGCCACACTGTCAGATGGTCACTGTCGGAGGGTCACTGCTGAGGGAGTGCCACACTGTCAGATGGTCACTGTCGGAGGGTCACTGCTGAGGGAGTGCCACACTGTCAGATGGTCACTGTCGGAGGGTCACTGCTGAGGGAATGCTGCGCTGTTGGAGAGTCAGTGCTGAGGCAGTGCCACACTGTCAGAGGGTCAGTGCTGAGGGAGAATGTACAACAGGCTTGTTAGAAAGCTGTGGGGGTTGGTGCGGTGCTGAAAAATGGGAAAGAAAGAGAGGGAGAGACTGTGATCACGGTGAGGATGGAAAGTGCTGGTGAAAGCAGCTTCTAAACGGATGGAGGAGGGGAGAGATTTCTAAATCCCTTGTACGTTCCTGCTGGTTTCAACTCATTTTCATGTTTAATCTATTTAGGGTTGTGCCTGTTTATTTGGAAATGGTAGGAAAATTTAAGCTGCAGGCTCAGTTTTATACCTATATGGGTGCTCTATACAGACAGTATAACTCATATTCAGGTATCAGGGTCTGAGGGTGGGGGTAATGTCATGAGTCACTGGATCATTTGGCAGCGCTGCTGCTGCTGCTGCATTTAGAGACTGAAGGGGAAATAGCACCACCTGGTGGGAAGGAGATGATGCCACACAGGCAGAACCAAACCAGACAAAGCAGAATATTACTCGGATATCACATTACTTTCATTATTACACTTTAAAATTATTTTACTGTTAGGCATTTTCCAGCATTCTTGACCTCAGGACATTTAAAGTATTTTGTGATTTGGAAGTGCTGGTATTGGACTGGAGTTTGCAAAGTTAAAAATCACACACCAGGTTATAGTCCAACAGGTTTATTTGGAAGCACTAGCTTTCGGAGCGATGCTCCTTCATCAGGTGGTTATGGAGCAGTGCTCCAAAAGCTAGTGCTTCCAAACTACTTTTGTGTAAGTTGTGCTCAAAAAGTTTCTACAAACAGCAATGTCAAATCTAGTGAAACAGAAGCAGAAAGTACTCAATGGATCTGATAGTACTTCTGGTGAGAGGTACAGAGTTAACATTTTAGGTCCGTGACCTTTTAACAGAATTGATTAAGACGTTAGAAGTTTCAGTGGAATATATAGAACTCTTTTTTTGTTCTAATCACACTCAAATCCAACCCCTTTTCTCACCTCTTCCCTCAGTGCTCTATTAATGTGTCACTTCCCATGTTGACCCTGAACTGCAAAGTTTCGATGATTTGGTTTCCAATTTTCACTCTTCTTTCAGTTTCAAATGGTTCATCTCTCTTCTCTTCCTCTCTTTAATATCTTTGTGTGCATTTCTGGGGATAAGATTATCAAAGCTATATTCATAAAATGCCTCCAAGACTCCCACCGATCTGTGGATTGTCACCTTGTTATGGTGGAGAGGATGGAGTGTTCAAATACGGCTGGGACGTCCCTTCTGAATGAAGTGTTATGGACCAGACCAGACCTGTCAAAACATTTCAAGAAAGTAGTCCACACTCTAACTTTGCTAGTTGTTTTAAGCAGGTGTTAGGCAGATATTCCAGGAGTGATGCAGATGGTCAAAACCACTTAATTTTAAACAAAACAATTTATTTACAAGATTACTGAATAAAACACAAACAGAAGAGAACAGATACAGAACAACAACCTATCAAAAACCCAACAGGTCATCCCAACTTAATTATATTATTCAAATACTTGCAACAATCCCCATAAATTCCCCTTGGCAAAAAAGGTAAAATCAAACACAAGTTCTTACAGGAGAGATGTCAGAGAGAGGGGGGATCAGCATGGAGCTGCTTCTTTGGGTCCAGCAGCTTCACAGCACAACTTGCTAAAAACTAAAACAATCAGAGAAAAGCTGAGCTTTTCATTGTACAAGTGTTTTTTTAAAACTTGAAAACCTTTTTCCCGAGGCAGTATCTGTCAGCTATAATTAAGTTGGCCCTAAAACCCTTTAAACCTAGGTTTTTCAGAATCGCTGCATTTATGACCTCTCTGAAAAAAAAGGACACCTCTCTGAAAAAAAAGGACACCATAACCTTGTTAAAGGACCAACTTCGTCACACCTCCTCCCTTAAAAAAATGAACCATCAATATCCAAAGATGGCTTCATTTTAAAAACCCTTCGTCTTAAACTGTTAGTACTCTACAACACACATATACATTACATTGACACTAAACATGTAAACATGCACTACTACACACTTTGTCTGCTTTACTCCTGCCACTGAACATCTCTGTTTCTCATTCGAGTCTTGACAATGCAGCATGGTGGCTCAGTGGTTAGCATTGCTGCCTCACAGCATGAGGGACCTGGGTTTAATTCCTGCCTCTGGCTACTGTCTGCGTAGAGTTTACACATTCTCCCCGTGTCTCTGTAGGTTTCCTCCCACAATCCAAAGATATGCAGGCCAGGTGAATTGGCTGTGCTAAATTGCCTATAGTGTTAGGTGTATCAGTCAGGAGTAAATGTAGGGGGGTGGGTTACTGTCCAGAGGATTGGTGTGAACTTGGTTGGCCAAATGGCCTGTTTCCATATTGTAGGGAATCTAATCTAACGTGTTGGCAATTATTGTTTTCTCGTCCTACCACATGTACAATTTTCAAATTGAATGGCTGTAACAACAAGCTCCATCTAAACAGTCTAGAATTATTGTCCTGAAATTTCTCCACAAATCTCCATGGGTTATGGTCAGTGTATACGATTGTCTCAGATGCATTGCTGGTAACATAAACATTGAAATGTTGTAATGCCAACACCAAGCTCAACGTCTTGGGGGGTAGATATAGGACTGATGTTAGGGGTAGGTTCTTCACTCAGCGAGTCGTAAGTTCATGGAATGCCCTGCCAGTAGCAGTAGTGGACTCTCCCTCTTTATGGGTATTTAAGCGGGCATTGGATAGGTATATGGAGGATAGTGGGTTAGTGTAGGTTAGGTGGGCTTTGATCGGCGCAACATCGAGGGCTGAAGGGCCTGTACTGCGCTGTATTCTTCTATGTTCTATGTTCTATGTATGTCTCCTTCTCAGCTGTTAAATATTTCTGCTGATTAATGTTGAATTTTCTGGGAAATACCCAATAGGTCTTTCAACTCTCTCATCGTCTTCCTGTAAGGGCACAGCACCAACACCCACATCAATAGCCACCTTGAATGATTTTGTGTAATTAGGTGTGGCTAGTACTGGGGCAGTGGTTAATACAGCTTTCAGACTGTCAAATGCCTTCTGACAGTGTGTTGTCCACTGAAACTTCTTGCCATTCTGTAGCAATTCAGTGAGTGGAGCAGCCAAACTGCTAAAATTTGGTACAAGTTTTTGATAAAATCCACACAATCCCAGGGATCACAATACTGTTCTTTTTTGTCTATGCATCCCATGGGGCCATTTGTCCATGTGCAATAACATGGCCTACAAAGATGACTTGGGCTTTGCAATTAACTATTAGCCACGTTTATCACCATTCTGCCTTCCGAACAATTGAACAATTCTGATAGATGTTGCAAATGTCCCTTCCATGTGTGACTAAAAATGACCAGGTCATCTATATATATGCCACAATTGGGTAGTCTGGAAATGACCTTATGTTCGTGTTTGATTTCTTGTCTTCTTCCTATTTCATTGTATGCTGTCATATTTTTACATGCTGGCACATTTTTCATACCAAATGGCTTGAATTTAATCTGATCCAGTCCATTCAGCATTACAAAGGCCAAAATTGTCTTTCCTATTTCAAAGGTACTAGTTGGTATCCCCTGAGCAAGTCCAATTCAGAAGTATAAGCTGCTTGTCCCACCTTTCCAACACAGTTGGCCAAACACGGAATTGGATATGGTTCAGTCTTTGTAACTGCATTGACTTTGTGATGGTCCACACATAACTACTGGGTACCATCTGGCTTTGGCACCATGACTATGGGTGAGCTCCAGTCACTATAACTCATTTTGATTATGTCATCTCCTTTTGAACCTGTGCCAACTTGAGAGGGTTATGTCTATAAGGATGCTGCTTAATCGGAAAAAGCATCTCCTACATGTAAATAATTAGGTTAATATTTCCTAGCTTATTTCTACATATCTCCCTGTATTATAGTAATAACTTTCAGGTCACTTTGATTTTCCTTTGGAAGGTAACTCAATAATTTATTCCAATTTTTGACAACTTCCACATTGTCCAATTTAATTTGAGGAATGTCCAATTCCGAATCCTCTGAACTTGATGTTGTAAACAAAACGTGGTCGCCTTTGTCTTTCCTTCCCTGTCAAAATATTTTTTGAGCATATTCACATGACACACTCTGTGACACAGATTTCTTTCTTTCTGGAGCCCTTATCAAATAGTTCACCTCAATTTCCTCTCAACTTGATAAGGTCCACTAAATCTTGGTTTTAAAGGTTCACCTATCTCTGTAAGTAACACTAATATCTTATCTCTGACAGCAAAATTGCTAGTTTTTGATTTCTTATCTGCTTCCTGTTTCATTGCATGCTGTGATATTGATTGAGCTTTTTGAAGAAGTAACAAAGAGGATTGAGGAGGGCAGAGCTGTAGATGTGATCCATATGGGCTTCAGTAAAGTGTTCAACAAGATTCCTCATGGGAGACTGGTTAGCAAGGTTAGATCTCATGGAATACAGGGAGAACTAGCCATTTGGATACAGAACTTGCCAAAAGGTAGAAGAGAGAGGGTGGTGGTGGAGGGTTGTTTTTCAGACTGGAGGCCTGTAACCAGTGGAGTACCACAAGGACCGGTGGTGGGTCCACTACTTTTCATCATTTATATAAATGATTTGGATGCAAACATAAGAGGTATAGTTGGATTGATGACACCAAAATTGGAGACGTTGTGGACAGAGAAGAAGGTTACCTCAGTTTACAATGGGATCTTGATCAGATGGGCCAATGGACTGAGAAGTGGCAGATGAAGTTTAATTTAGATAAATGTGAGGTGCTGCATTTTGGGAAAGCAATCCTTTGTAGGACTTATACACTTAATGGTAAGATCCTAGGGAGTGTTGCTGAACAAAGAGACATTGGAGTGCAGGTTCATAGCTTCTTGAAAGTGAAGTCACAGGTAGGTAGGATTGTGAAGAAGGCGTTTGGTATGCTTTCCTTTATTGGTCAGAGCATTGAGTACAGGAGTTGGGAGGTCATGTTGCAGCTGTACAGGACATTGTTTGGGCCACTGTTGGGATATTGCGTGCAATTCTGGTCTCCTTCCTATCGGAAAGATGTGAAACCTGAAAGGGTTCAGAAAAAATTTAGAAGGATGTTGCCAGGGTTAGAGGATTTGAGCTATAGGGAGAAGTTGAATAGGCTAGGACTGTTTTCCCTGGAGCAACAGAGGCTGAGGAGTGACCTTATAGAAGTTTATAAAATCATTAGGGGCATGGATAGATAAATGGACAAGGTATTTTCCCTGGGGTGGGGGTGTTCAGAACTCGAGGGCATAGGTTTAGGGTGAGAGAGGAAAGATATACAAGAGGCCTATGGGGCAATTTTTTCACACAGAGGGTGGTACAGGTATAGAATGAGCTGCCAGAGGATGTGGTGGAGGCTGGTAGAATTGCAACATTTAAGAGGCATTTGGATGCGGATATGAATATGAAGGGTTTGGAGAAATATGGGCCAGGTACTGGCAGGTAGGACTAGATTGGGTTGGGATATCTGGTTGGCATGGACAGGTTGGACCAAACGGTCTGTTTCTGTGCTGCACATCTCTATGACTCTATATATAAATGCTGTCTAGCCAACTCTCCCATGCTATTTAATTGATCCCTAAAATGTGACACATAGTTTAAACATGTTGCCTCTAGATTGTGACTTATCAATGTCTCCTTAATCAATTTTAGCGGTCCTCTCACTTGATGTCCAAAAACTAATTTAAGCGGACTGAATTTGGTCAATTCATTTGGTGTATCTCTGATTGCAAAAAGTACAAATCATCTGGATACTCTTGACTATAAGCTTTCAACATGATCTTTAATGTATGATTCCACCTTTCTAGCGTTGCCTGTGACTCTAGATGGAACACAGTAGATTTGAAGCTGTTCATAACTTACTTGAATAATTTCAATATGAAGTTTGACCCTTGGTCTGATTGTATCTCTGAAAGAATTGAGTAATTCCTCTACAATCCTTTTAGCTGTGATACTAATTATTGAAATGGCCTCTGGAAATCTAGTGGACACATCCATTATTGTTAACAAATACTGATTCCCACTTTTTGTTTTAGGTAGGCTCCTACAAAATCAATTAAGACTCTTGTAAAAGGTTCCTCAAATACAGGAATAGGTATTGAAGGTGCAGGTTTTATTACTACCTGTGGTTACCTGACACGTATGACATGTCTGGTAAAATTCAACTACATCCTTATGCAGTCCACATCAGTAAAAATGTTTTTGTATTTTAGCTTGTGTTTTCCTCACTCCTGTAAGACCCCCTCGTGTGCACTATCCGTAACACCTTCTTTCTATAGCCTTCTGCCCAGTTCTCACCTGACTGAACATGTGATGGTCTCCATTTTCTCATTAAGACATCATTTTTAAAATAGTAACATTCAGGGATACATTTGGATCCTTTTTTCCATGTGTGCCTTTTGATAACAATTGTTTTCAGTTTTAAGTTTTTATCTTTCTGCTGTAACTCAGTTAATTTATCTGAGTTAAAGACGTCTGCTGTGTCATCTATCTGCTCCTGGCTTGTGCCAACCATCTGATCAAACAGGGTCCCTGCTAACTCCACTTCAACTTTCTTATCTGTACTCTTTGATCGCTCCTGTTTCAACTTGTGACTTTGCAACCTTGTTACCACACAGTCAGGAAAAACTCCAAGAATTGTGTTCTGCAATAGTTCAGTTGTCTGAGTTTTCACTGGCTTTTCAACCATAGTAGGCAGCACTCCTACCAGTGAATCAGCTATATCATTAGCAAGGACAAATTATATTCCTGGAGCTGAGAGTCTGTCCAGTACTCCTACCACGACTTTTCCACTCTTCTCTGGATACTCTAACCTCTCGTTACATAATTGAGCACTTATTGTCTCACCGTGAATTCCTGTTGCTAGTACCTTTTCGGGCAATAGTCCGATACATATCACAGCTTTCAACATCAAAGACTGAGAGGATCCTGTATCTCTTAATATTGTAACCTCTTTACCTGCTGCTCCTGGCCCATATGAGTAAACTTTACCTTTGCAGGTATATAGTTTAAGATGATCTGGCACTTCCTCCTTTACAAACCTCCGACCAGCTTGTACATTCTGGTGCAACTTTCTAGCCTCCACTGTACTTTCTGTTACCACGCCAACAAAATTCACTGGCTTATCCTGGTTTCCTACATCTGGCTTCCCAGTGCTTTTCCTAACCCACCAACACTGATTTCACGTGGCCTACTTTATTGCAGTGAAAAAAACTGAGCTTTTTAACTTCTCTTTCCCCTTCAAGGGTTTCCTTTTTACCCTGTGGTAAGTTATCCTTATGATCTTCACCGAGATGTACCTTTCCCTTTCCAAGTGAGGATTTTTCTTTTTCCCAATTTCTATCACTTACGGACTGAAATTGATTTTGGAAGTTAACCTTTGACTTATGGGCCAACTCAATCATCAGCCATTTCAGCTGCTAATGTTGCAGTTTTAACTCTCTGCTCTTCCATGAGTTCTCACGACTTCAGGAAGTGATTTTTTGAACTCCTCGAAAATAATTGTCTATCTAAGAGCGTCATAGATTTGCTATATTTTTAATGCCCGTATCCACCTATCAAAATGACTTTGTTTAATCCTTTCAAACTCAATGTAGGTTTGACCAGGGTCCCTCCTTAGATTCCTGAAACATTTTCCATACAAGCTCATATACACAAAAAATGGCTTTTTTTACCTCCTCATACACCCCAGATACCCCCCTCTGATAGTGATAATGAGAGTACCTCACTAGCACTATCTACAAGTTTTGTTTGGATCAACAAAACCCATACAGTAACTGGCCACCACATTTGATTAACTGCCTTTCCAAATGAGATGAAAAAGGCTTCCACATCCTTCTCATCAAATTTAGGCAATGCTTGAATATATTTTAACAGTTTCTCACCAGGCCTTTGACGACCATGGGTTTGCTCATCCTCACTCTCTTCCTCACTAGGTTTATCTTCATCTCCATCCTTTTAAGCTGACTTTCCTGTCTAAGTGCCAATTTCTGAAATTCAAACTTCCTTTCTTCCTTTCCTCTGCTTTTAATCGTAATTCAAACTGTTTCATTTATGTTGCCCTTTCCTTGTCTTTTGCCTCTAACTCAAACTGCTTCATTTTCAATTGAATTATAGCCATCTCTAAAGATTTTGATAGCGTTTCCTGCATATTTAAATGCCGAGCTTCTGTTGTAATTATCTCTCCTTACCTTACAGAATGAGACAGCTCCAACTCCAGATTGTCTGCTAATTCTAGCAGCTTTGCATTAATCATCTTCCATAAAACCCCCAAGATCACTTCATTCTGCTCCCCCACCCCACCCAGAAAACTCTTAGTAACTGAAAGAGCCATTGCAATCCCAAGCACTGTTTAAGCCATCCAAAATCAACCAGAACAAAAGACACTAACACTTACCACTTGCTGCCCTCGAGTCCAGCAATCACAATCCCAATTTGGAAACATAGAAGAAATCCTGCAAAGAGCCCTCAAATTTGTTGTGGACCAGGCCAGGTTAGACCCCTCAAAACATTTCAAGAAAGTAGCCCACACCCTAATTTGTTAGTTGTTTTAAGCAGGTGTTTAGCAGATATTCCAGGAGCGATGCAGCTGGTCAAACCATTTAGTTTTAAAAACAGAATTGATTTACAAGATTATTGAATGAAACACAAACAAAACAGAACAGAATGTAGAATAACTTGACCTATCTGAAAACCCAACAGATTATCCCAACTTAATGACGCTGTTCAAAATACTTGCAACACCCTTTGGTTAAAAAATGGAAAAATCAAACACAGGTTCTTACAGGAGCTATGTCAGAGAGAGGGAGGATCAGCATGGAGCTGCTTTTTTGGGTCCAGCAGCTTCATAATGCAACTTGTTAAAAACCAAACCAGAGAAAATCTGAGCTGGGAGAAGTGGCCCCTCCCATTTCATTGTACAAGTGATTTTTTAAATTTGAAAGTGTTTTTCCTGAGGCAGTATCTGTTAGCTACAATCAAATTGGCCCCAAAACTCTTCAAAACTGAAATTTTTGAAATCACCGCTATTACAACCTCTCTGAAAAGAAAGCCAAGGACAGCATAACCTTGTTAAAGGAGCACCACTGTCACACAAGTCACAATTCTTTAAGAAATCCATTGACAAAAGTCAAGAAAGGAACCAGAGAAAGGAATAGTAACAATCTCAAAGCCAAGGACCAATGCCACCTCCCAGAAATTCCTGTTAAATGTGTGGTCAAAGATGTGACTCTGCCGTCTCCAGCCCGGCATGAGCACCAGATGGGTCTTCCCATTTCCTCTCATCAGCAACTCACAGGGATCATTCCCATTGGAGCATCAGTGCTCTTCTTGGTCTCAGTTGTTAAGAACGTGTGTTATTTTATAAAACAGTTATATTTTAAACTGTCTCCTTTAATTCTAGGTAAAATAGAAAGTTTAGAAAGTGGCATTGAACCTTCTACAAAATGTACAGAAACCTGGTTGACATGTCGACAGAGGCCAAAGTCAAAACTTGTTGGAAGGAAGAGGAGAGTTTTGACAGCTTAATAAAAAGATCAGAGTTGGTTTTGCTGTGCCTAGGCTCCCTCAGCTCTTTAGGCAGAAGGGTTTGGGGAAGATATCAATAAGCAGGAGCTGCTATGCCAAGCAGGAGAAAGACCTTGGTGGAAGATCAGCCACGAAGTAGAGTGGTGGTCAGAATGGATGTCGTATTTGAGTAGACAAATCCCGATGTGGTCTCCTCTACATTGGGGAGACTGGGCGCCTCCTAGCAGAACACTTTAGGGAACATCTCCGAGACACCCGCACCAATCAACCAAACCGCCCCGTGACCCAACATTTCAACTCCCCCTCCCACTCTGCCGAGGACATGCAGGTCCTGGGCCTCCTTCACCGCCGCTCCCTCACCACCAGACGCCTGGAGGAAGAACGCCTCATCTTCCGCCTCAGAACACTTCAACCCCAGGGCATCAATGTGGACTTCAACAGCTTCCTCATTTCCCCTTTCCCCACCTCATCCCAGTTTCAAACTTCCAGCTCAGTTACTGTCTCCTTGACTTGTCCGACCTGCCTATCTTCTTTTCCACCTATCCACTCCACCCTCTCCTCCTTGACCTATCACCTTCATCCCCTCCCCCACTCACCCATTGTACTCTATGCTACTCTCTCCCCACCCCCACCCTCCTCTAGCTTATCTCTCCATGCTTCAGGCTCACTGCCTTTATTCCTGATGAAGGGCTTTTGCCCGAAACGTTGATTTCACTGCTCGTTGGATGCTGCCTGAACTGCTGTGCTCTTCCAGCACCACTAATCCAGTATTTGGTTTTCAGCATCTGCAGTCATTGTTTTTACCTTATATGAGAGAGTCAGGCATGCTGGAGTCACTATAAGGTGCCTCGCTACTGGAATTCCATCCTGCTCAGAGAATCAGGTGGAGGGACTTTCTTTTAAAGGATACCAGAAGATACACCCTTATACATCAACTAAGTATTACTTGGGTAATTTATACCCAAGTATAAATTAGATATAAATTATAAATGCCATGTGGAGATTTCAGTTGTGTTATTAAGTTAATGCAGTGTACCTTTTCTGAAGTTTAGGGTATAAATTGCCCAAGTAATATTTAGTTAATGTTGATTTTAGCTTATTTTGCTACACAAGTTTTACATTGTGAAATCACGTTGTGTAATTCTTTGCATTGATCACTGGGATATTAACTCTCTAAATGTTATCAGTCTGGATAGGGATCACAAAGCCCCCAAGAATCCCCTCCCTATCTTTTGCCACTTTACATACTTAAACTGCGGGCATAACACTCAGCCTTTTATCTCCTCCCTTCTCAGCACTGAACATCCCAAACACTCCAATTGAAAAAGCAATTTACTTGTATTTTCTTTATATTGAGTACGTTAAGGATCAATGATTAGCTTAGAGTCTCAAGAAGAAATTTCCTGCTCTTCTTCCAACTGCAATCCACAGCATCATCCTGCTCAGCACTGACCTTCTGACACTGCGGCACTCCCTCAGCACTGACCCTCTGACAGTGCGGCGCTCCCTCAGCACTGACCCTCTGACAGTGCGGCGCTCCCTCAGCACTGACCCTCTGACAGTGCGTCGCTCCCTCAGCACTGACCCTCTGACAGTGCGGCGCTCCCTCAGCACTGACCCTCTGACAGTGCGGCGCTCCCTCAGCACTGACCCTCTGACAGTGTGGCACTCCCTCAGCTCTGACCCTCTGACACTGTGGCACTCCCTCAGCACTGACCCTCTGACAGTGCGTCGCTCCCTCAGCACTGACCCTCTGACAGTGCGGCGCTCCCTCAGCACTGACCCTCTGACAGTGTGGCACTCCCTCAGCTCTGACCCTCCGACACTGCGGCACTCCCTCAGCACTGACCCTCCGACACTGCGGCACTCCCTCAGCACTGACCCTCCAACACTGCAGCACTCCCTCAGCACTGACCATCTGACAATATGGCACTCCCTCAGCACTGACCCTCCGACACTCCCTCAGTACTGTCCCTCAGCACTGACCCTCTGACACTGCGGCACTCCCTCAGCCCTGACTCTCTGACAGTGCAGCGCTCCCTCAGCACTGACCCTCTGACAGTGCGGCGCTCCCTCAGCACTGACCCTCCGAAATTGCGGCACTCCCTCAGCACTGACCCTCCGACACTGCGGCACTCCCTCAGCACTGACCATCTAACAATACGGCACTCCCTCAGCACTGACCCTCTGACACTCCCTCAGTACTGTCCCTCAGCACTGACCCTCTGACACTGCGGCACTCCCTCAGTACTGACCCTCTGACAGCGCAGCATTCCCTCAGCACTGACTCACTGACAGAGCCGCACTGCATTAATACCTTTTCAATTTGTCATCATCATGATCTCTTGCTCTGTGTAAAACCAGTCTCCTTACCCCTGTACATCAGTGATCAATGTCAAAGCTTGAGGCAATGTGAAAAGAACACGCAGGTTCAATGATTAGTACAAAATCTTGTTTATCAACTGTGAGGTCAGTTGTTAATATTTTACAATCAATACTTGGACACGGGAAACTCTCCCATTGGTCAGTACCCACGGAGGTTACAGATTGACCCTTCCTTTCCGCTCCCATTACTAATAGCATCAAGCCACCGTTCAAATCCTGTTTCTTGCAGAATATAGGGAGTCACCACTCACAAACAGGAGATCAAACTGATGCAAATACTGCAGTGGAAGGCTCAGTGTTGGTATTCAAACAGGTGCTGCCCCTCCTCCCTTCACACTTGGTGAGAAATCTGCTGGATTCTGCTTAGTATCTCCTCAGATTCGAGCTGATCTAATGAGAGCAGTGACAATCCCAACTGGTCTTCCTGGGGTTAGAATCGGGAAAAACAGAAAATGTTAAACAAATCATAAATAAAATACTTTTTAGGACCACACTGACAGTTTCTCAGAAGCTAACACAGGAAAAGTATTGAAATTCTCCCAAGTATCCTGGCTAACATGTATCCTTCATTTAAATATTATCCAGAGCACTCGAAGTACAAGAGGAGACTGGGGGACAGAGGAGAAAGCATGTGGTGAAAGCACTGGAGTTGGGGTTGGTGTTGGGGAAAGAGAGATATCGATGTAGAAAACTGAAAAAGAGAGACAGAGGAGAGAAGGTAGGAAAGAAAAAACCTGTGGGAGAAATAGAACAGGAATTAATGAGAGAGAGAAGAACAAAACAGAACAGTAAACGAAAGAACAAAAGGAAATATGAGGTGACAGTGGGGGAGCACTTTGGGGCCAGCGACCATAATTCTATTCATTTTAAAATCGTGATGGAACAGGATGGACCAGATCTAAAAGTTAAAGTTCTAAATTGGAGAAAGGCCAATTTTGATGGTATTAGGCAAGAACTTTCAAAATCAGGAGGCAGATGTTCACAGGTAAAGGGACGGTTGGAAAATGGGAAGCCTTCAGAAATGAGATGGAAAAAGTGAGGACTGCAGATGCTGGAGATCAGAGCTGAAAATGTGTTGCTGGAAAAGCGCAGCAGGTCAGGCAGCATCCAAGGAGCAGGAGAATCGACGAATGGGATTCCTGAAGAAGGGCTGATGCCCGGAACGTCGATTCTCCTGTTCCTTGGATGCTGCCTGACCTGCTGCACTTTTCCAGCAACACATTTTCAGTTCAGAAATGAGATAACAAGAATCCAGAGAAAGTATATTCCTGTCAGGGTGAAAGGGAAGGCTGGTAGGTATAGGGAATGCTGGATGACTAAAGAAATTGAGGGTTTGGTTAAGAAAAAGAAGGAAGCATATTTCAGGTATAGACAGGATAGATCGAGTGAATCCTTAGAAGAGTATAAAGGCAGTAGGAGTATACTTAAGAGGGAAATCAGGAGCAAAGCGGGGACATGAGATAGCTTTGGCAAATAGAATTAAGGAGAATCCAAAGGGTTTTTACAAATATATTAAGGACAAAAGGGTAACTAGGGAGAGAATAGGGCCCCTCAAAGATCAGCAAGGCGGCCTTTTTGTGGAGCCAAGAAAATGGGGGAGATACTAAACAAATATTTTGCATCAGTATTTACTGTGGAAAAGAATATGGAAGATATAAACTGTAGGGAAATAGATGGTGACATCTTGCAAAATGCCCAGATTACAGAGGAGGAAGTGCTGGATGTCTTGAAACGGTTAAAAGTGGATAAATCTCCAGGACCTGATCAGGTGTACCCGAGAACTCTGAGAAGCTAGAGAAGTGATTGCTGGGCCTCTTGCTGAGATATTTGTATCGATAGTCACAGGTGAGGTGCCGGAAGACTGGAGGTTGGCAAATGTGGTGCCACTGTTTAAGAAGGGTGATAAAGACAAGCCAGGGAACTATAGACCAGTGAGCCTGACCTCAGCGGTGGGCAAGTTGTTGGAGGGAATCCTGAGGGACAGGATGTACATGTATTTGGAAAGGCAAGGACTGATTCTGGATAGTCAACATGGCTTTGTGAGTGGGAAATCATGTCTCACAAACTTGATTGAGTTTTTTGAAGAAGTAACAAAGAGGACTGATGAGGGCAGAGCCGTAGATGTGATCTATATGGACTTCAGTAAAGCGTTCAACAAGGTTCCCCATTGTTCCCCATGGGAGACTGAGCAGCAAGGTTAGATCTCATGGAATTCAGGGAGAACTAGCCATTTGGATACAGGACTGGCTCAAAGGTAGAAGACAGAGGGTGGTGGTGGAGGGTTGATTTTCAGACTGGAGGCCTGTGACCAGTGGAGTGCCACAAGGATCGGTGCTGGATCCTCTACTTTTTGTCATTTACATAAATGATTTGGATGCGAGCATAAGAGATACAGTTAGTAAGTTTGCAGATGACACCAAAATTGGAGGTGTAGTGGACAGCGAAGAGGGTTACCTCAGATTACAACAGGAACTGGACTAGATGGGCCAATGGGCTGAGAAGTGCAGATGGGAGTTTAATTCAGATAAATGCGAGGTGCTGCATTTTGGGAAAGTAGGACTTATACACTTAATGGTAAGGTCCTAGGGAGTGTTGCTGAACAAAGAGACCTTGGAGTGCAGGTTCATAGCTTCTTGAAAGTGGAGTTGCAGGTAGATAGGATAGTGAAGAAGGCGTTTGGTATGCTTTCCTTTATTGGTCAGAGTACTGAGTAAAGGAGTTGGGAGGTGATGTTGTGGCTGTACAGGACATTGGTTAGGCCACTGTTGGAATATTGCATGCAATTCTGGTTTCCTTCCTTTTGGAAAGATGTTGTGAAACTTGAAAGGATTCAGAAAAGATTTATAAGGATGTTGCCAGGGTTGGAGGATCTGAGCTACAGGGAGAGGCTGAACAGGCTGGGGCTGTTTTCCCTGGAGCGTCGGAGGCTGAGGGGTGACCTTCTAGAGGTTTACAAAATCATGAGGGGCATGGATAGGATAAATAGACAAAGTCTTTTCCCTGGGGTCGGGGAGTCCAGAACTAGAGGGCATAGGTTTAGGGTGAGAGGGGAAAGATATAAAAGAGACCTAAGGGGCAACTTTTATCATACAGAGGTGGTACGTGTATGGAATGAGCTGTCAGAGGATGTGGTGGAGGCTGGTACAATTGCAACATTTAAGAGGCATTTGGATGGGTATATGAATAGGAAGGGTTTGGAGGGATATGGGCTGGGTGCTGGCAGGTGGGACTAGATTGGGTTGGGAAATCTGGTCGGCATGGACGGGTTGGACCGAAGGGTCTGTTTCCATGCTGTACATCTCTATGACTCTATGAGGAGTGCAAAAGCAGGATACAGACAGACAGAGAGAATGAGATAGACAGGAAAGTTGAAGAGTAAGCAGGAGCCAATGTCAATTCTGTAGCTGACCTGTTGGAAAGGCTGTGCCATCTGTCGCAGGAAGTGCTTGGCTATTTGCACTGCTTCATCCACGGTGAGATTGAGGTTACTGTCTGTGATGTGCTCCTGAATCCAGCGAGGCAGCTTCCCCCGTTTATCAGCTCGAGCAAAGCGCTGCCCAGAGAAAGCACTTTGAATCAATGATAATGCGATGGACCCAGGGAGGGCACATGGCCCTTAACCCACTGGACAGTCTTTGACATGGGGGCCAAAACACAGCACGGTCACTTGCTGTTTAGTACGTGTGGCCACATTACTCTATATTTAGCCTCAGCACAGTATGCATGTGGCCTGCAGTAGTGTACATTACCCTCAGCCTGTGATACAGTATGCACGTAGCCTGTTACCCTCAGTACAGTATGAATGCTACCTGTAGTATAGCTTATGTTACCCTCAGTAGTGTGCATGCAGCCTGCAGTATGGTACACATTTCTCTCAGTACAGCATGGACATGGTGCATGGGAGAGTATGCAGGTGGCACATGGCAGAGTATGCAAGCAATTTGTTATACAGCCCACATGTGGCCCTCAGTGCAGCTTACACATGGTCCACAGCACACAGGAACTAGTTCATGGGTCAAGAGGGGGAGGAAAGAAGAGAAACGGAGAATGCTAGAGTACAGCCCTATGGTTCTCTGCAAGCTACAGTCCCCACAGTGCACTTCTTTAACTGGTTAATGTTTCTGTGTCTGGATGTTTGGAAAGATCTGCTCTGAACTCTGATGAAGCATCTGTATTTAAATTCCAGATGAGAAGCTGAGGTGCTCAGTTCTGTTACCATTAATAGCTTGGGATATTTGGGAGTTGACATGGATGGCAGTATTGTACATGGTGAGCAAGCTGCATAGCAACCACTTGTAGAGGCAAATAGCATAGAAAATCCACAAATTCTTGTGGGAGGAGTTCAAGGTTGTGAAATAAAGGTTCTTGTTGTGGTTTCACAATCCGAGGTTACTCTCCACCATGCAGTCTCTGATACTTAGCACAAGCCAAACTCTAAATAACCCTGAGCTAAGCAATTTAATCTGCATTTATTCAAATCAACACACACTATGACCATGGATTTATGATGCTGTCTGTTTGTAGAGATACCTTTCCCATATGGATAGCAGCAGTTCAAAGTGGCAGTTCACCACTGTCTTCTCATGGGTAATTGGGAATGAACAATTAACACCAGCTTTGCTGGTGACATCCAACTAGAACAAAAATGTTGATATGAGTGATTATTCTGAACACTTTGCTGCTCAATCTCATACAATAATAAGGCCGCTTAAACCCTAAGTTATAAATCTCCCAGGTCACTGGGATTTAAACAGCACAGAAATAGATTATCTTGCAGCTGAACAAACAATGCTCCTGAAAAAGCCACACACTCCATGTTTAATTCAGTTTGATCAGTAATCACAGGCAAATTGCATATTTACTAAGACTAGTTTCAAATTACCTTGTCTGCAAAAATCATGAGCCCGTAATCAGTTTTTCCACGAATGACTCTTCCTACACATTGAGCAGCATGCCTCATGGCATCAAAAGTCAGGAAATCATTCTCTCGGATTTGGAACTGATCCCGGATGTATTCTAAACGTGCCTGTAGATTACAGAGACTCCGTCAATGAAGTTCAGAAATATCAAGGCAGTTCTTAAATTTGTTTTTGCATAATAGAACTCACTTCCAGATTTTGCCCTTTGCTCTGTCCATCATCTTCTCTACTTTCAGCATCTCCTGTGATCTTCTCCAGCCACTATAACCCTCCCTCATCACCTGTCACCTCCTCCAGCCACTATAACCCTCCCTCGTCTCGGGTCACCTCCTCCAGCCACTATAACCCTCCTGAACTCCAGTCACCTCCTCCAGCCCCTATTGATACTGCCTGACAAATTGAGTTTCCCCATTAATTTGTTTCATTTCAGATTTCCAGCATTTGGAACATTTTGTTTTTGCATTAAAAATAAGAGATCACCCATTTAAAGTAAATAATCAAAAAATGGAGGTAAGGAGAAATATTTATCAGAAGGTGTAAATAGGTTTATTGAATACTTTTAAAGCTAGACACAGACAGATTCTTGACTAATAAGGGACTCAAGAATAATCAGTAACAGGTATACAGTGACAGTTGAGGCCATAGTCAGACCAGCTATAATCTTATTAAATGGATTGTATTATAGACCCCCCTAATAGTCAGAGGGAAATTGAGAAACAAACTTGTCAGGAGATCTCAGCTATCTGTAAGAATAATCGTAGTAATGGTAGATTGGGACTGCCATGGTGTTAAGGCTTTAGATGGAGAGGAATTTGTTAAGTGTGCACAAGAAAATTTTCTGATTCAGTATGTGGATGTACCTACTAGAGAAGGTGCAGAACTTGACCTACTCTTGGGAAATAAGGCAGGGCAGGTGTCTGAGGTGTCAGTGGGGGAGACAGTTGAGGCCACAGCCAGACCAGCTATAATCTTATTAAATGGTGCAGCAGGCTTGAAAGGGCTGAATGGTTTAAACTGGCCTCTAAGATACTTCAGTATCTGGAAGAAGGTGAGCATCCTAATGCCTAAAATATCAAATCTTCTGCTTCTCGGATGCTGCCTGAACTGCTGTGCTTTTCCAGCACCACTTTCTCGATTTCTACTTCAGTAACTGGTCTAAGTAGTCTGGTGTACAGCATACACATGACATCACATTGAGACAAGGAGCAGAAATCCTGAATAACATTTCCATTCGTGACCACAGGGCCACTGAAATCAATTGTGGACACCCCCAAGTACACAAACTGCAAACAGTGGAGATCGAAGCGACCCATCTTTCTGTCATTCCTGCTGAAACACATAGCTGGGCGACTGCTTGTGCAGGGCTGAGCATGGTTAAAAACAAAAAGACTCTGATAATTTTTTTATGACAGAGAATCATGTAATTATAGCACTTTTTGTGGCCTGTAACGAGATGAAAATGCTTTTAGGTTACTTCAGCTGGGTGGAATTATTAGACTTCATGTAGGTGGAAACATTAGTTTTCTTCCTTGCTTACCTTCTATTACCCTTAAAACTGAGGGCCAACCCATTTTGTATCAAATCAAATTAGTGGCCTCAGCATTTCAGCCTTTAGTACAGTTAGATCCTGTCATATAGGATGAAGTCTGCACTAACAACAGAACATCACTTCACTGAATTAGGTGTAAAGCACAGCAGATGATGATGGCAATATCTCAAAAACTATTTTCCAACGTGACCCTATTTTAATTTGCCTCTACATTCTCAAATGTAATCAGTGATGGGTAACAAAGACTGGCCTCACCAGTGATGCCCACGTCCTCGTTAATGAATATTAAAAAATACTGAAAATTAACATCACTTCCAAGTACCAGCGAAAACAAAACAGCACAGGAACCTCTAACATTCAATTATTAATATATATATATATATATATATATATATGTTAGAAATCACAAACACTTTTGAAAACCTGTGCTTTTACAGTTCTCTGTAAAAATGTGGTAACTGTCTGTACCCACGCAGCCAAATAATCGATGTACTAACCCTAACCCTATCACAGGTGACTGAAGACCTATTGATGCCTTCTTTCTCCTCATCCAGATATACACTTCTTTCTGCTGTCCCTGTCCTGGGAGTGTTTGATGGCGACTGTGCAGAGGGAGCTTTGTTCTGTATCTAACCCTGTGCTGTCCCTGCCCTAGGAGAGTTTAAGGGGGACAGTGCAGAGGGATCCTTACTGTGTATCTAACCCTGTGCTGTCCCTGCTCTGTGAGAGTTTAAGGGGAACAGTGCAGAGGGAGCTTTATTCTGTATCTGACCCTGTGCTGTCCCTGTTCTAGGATGACTTATTGGGAGAGAATAAAGGAAGCTTTACTCTGTATCTAATCATCTGTTTGGAGCTGATTCTGAGTGCTCTAATTGATACTAAAACATATTCACCACCTAAATTAAAAGTAATAAGATACAAACAATCACTGGTGTTCTCAGTGGTTTGTTTATCAGCATCTCTGAAAGGTCCTGTTTTTTTTTCCATACATTGATTCTGTCCGTGTTGCTGGTGCTGACTATGCACTTGAGTCTCCCAATGTTTATCAGGTTATCAGCCACATCACCAAACACCACAAACAGAAATCACCCCAGACAGAGGATACCTACCTTTAGAATCCTGCTCTGAGTGTAGACATAAGGAACACCAAACATAATCACAGCTCTCCCGTAATGATGGACTGTCAGAAAATATAGAGGGAGTAAATATCAATGAACACGAATTGAAACACTGGAATGATTAGATTAGATTAGATTAGATTGCCTACAGTGAGCAAACTGGCCCTTCGGCCTGTCAAGTCCACACAAATTCTCCAAAGAGTAACCCACCTAGTCCTATTCCCCTACCCTATATTTACCCTTGACTAATGCACCTAATATCATGGACAATTTAGAATGGCCAATTCACCTGACTTACACATCTTTGGATTGTGGGAGGAAACTGGAGCACCCAGAGGAAACCCAAGCAGACACGGGGAGAATGTGCAGACCCACACAGGCCCTGTCACCTGAGGCGGGAATCGAACTCAGGTCCTTGGTGCTGTGAGGCAGCAGTGCTAACCACCGAGTCACTGTGCCGCTGTGAGCTGAAGTTAATTGACTGGGATGGCAGAACAGAAGAAAAGCATGTGAAAAACATCTGGCAACTTGCGCAACTAGTAACAAAATCAAAGGGAATTCTGCAGATCAAGGAGTCAATTACAGGTCAATTGGTACATCTCTCTCTTACACACACACATCCAATGTGCCTCATTTGACATGCTGCTTCAGGTCATGTGAGAGAGTAAAAAAAATTGCCAGATGCAATACAATATGTAGAAATGTGAGGTTATCCACTTTGTCAAAGTATACCCTAAAGGTTAAGGGATTAAGAGGTGCTAAGTTCAAAAGGACCTCTGATGCCTTTGTAATGTATCACTGAACATTAACATGCAGGTACAATACGTAGTGATATTTTGGCTTTTATTACAAGAGGATTTGGGCATAGGAGTAAAAGTCCCTTACTGTAATTGTAGAGAGCCTTAGAGACCAGACGTAGAGTACTGTATGCAGTTTTATTTCTTTAATTAAGGAGAGTTATACCTGCCACAGAGGGAGTGCAGCAAAGTTTCACCAGTCTGATTCCTAGGAGGCAGGATTCCCCCATGAGGAAAGATAAAATAGATTGCACCCAATATTCTCTGAAGTTTAGAAGAATGAGAGGTGATCTCATTCATACAGACAAAATACTTAAAAGGGAACCAGAGGCTGGATACAGGAAGGACAGTTCCTCTGGACTAGGGGCGTTGGACCAGCCACTGATGACTGAGATGGAGAGGAATTTCTTCACCCAGAGGGCCGTGAATCTTCGACATTCTCTGCCTAAAGGATATGGAAGCTCAGTCTTTGAATACATCCCAAGCTGAGGTTGATAGGTTTCTACAAATTAAAAACATCAAGTGATACAGGGACAGTGCAGAAGGATATTGTTGAAGTATATGATCAGTCATGGTTCCACTGAATGGTGAAGCAAGTTTGAAGGACTTAATGGACATCTCCCACCCCGCTCTCTTTTGTTCTTGTGACTAAAAGCTGATTTAAAGGAGCATCCTAAAAGCAAAGAGAGAGGTGCAACAGGGAGGGAATTCCAGAGCGGAATGCTCAGTCAGCTGAAGGCACAACTGTCAATGAAGGAGAGACTGGAGATACTGATATTGCTCACACAGGAGCACAGAAGGCTCAGAAAAGATTTAATAATGATCCTTAAAAACTACAAAATGTTTCAATAGACTAAATAATTCCACTGGCTATTGATTCAATGAGAGATTATCAATTTAAAACTGTCAGAGTGAGCAGAAAGGGGTTAGTTACACCTTGGCTTAGTAGCTGGTTAATCCTTTACAACAGGAAATGGCGGAGGCAGAAATCAGTGCAACTTTGCTAAAACACTGCACTATAACTGTAGGAGGGCATTCTGTTATGTGCAGTCAGTTGCAATATCGCAGGGAGTGTCCACATCAAAAAAGCACTGAAATTGAACAACTGTAATGCTGTAAATGCAGTTCATTCAAAACTCATTTAGTCATAGAGATGTGCAGCACAGAAACAGACCCTTCGATCCAACTCGTCTGTGTTGACCAGATATCCCGACCCAATCTAGTCACACCTGCCAGCATCTGGCCCCTATCCCTTCAAAACCTTCCTATTCATATACCCATCCAAATGCCTTTTAAATGTTGTATTTGCACCAGCTTCCACCACTTCCTCCGACAGCTCATTCCATATATGTGTCACCTTCTGCGTGAAAAAGTTACCCCTTAGGTCCCTTTTATATCTTTCCCCTCTCACTCTAAACCTATGCCCTCTAGTTCTGGACTCCCCCACCCCAGGGAAAAGACTTTGTCTATTTATCCTATCCATGCCCCTCATGATTTTATAAACCACTATAAGGTCACCCTTCAACGGCTGAGACTCCAGGGAAAACAGCCCCAGCTTATTCAACCTCTCCCTGTAGCTCAAATCCTCCAAACCTGGCAACCTCCTTGTAAATCTTTTCTGAACATTTTCAAGTTTCACAACATCACTTCTTCATTAAAGGGACACGTTTCGTTAAGTGCAGCAATGAATAACTGAAGTAGGGAGCAAGGCAGCCAGGGAAGGGTCAAGCCTGATAGTGAAGGGAAGCAGCAAGGGGAGTGGTAAAGGCATTGAGGGGAGAGTCAAGCGAGATAACGAGGAAAGCAGGGCTCAAGGGGAATGGTGATGGAAGAGAGTGGGAAGCCAACTGAGACAGCGAGGGGAGTAGGGCAGTGAGATAAGAAGTGCAGCAAGAAGGCAGTAGTGACTGTTCATCATAAACTGGGGAGTATGAGTGCCAGATCTGCAGTACTCCACACACCGAGTGCTGATATTGTCTTCCTGACAGACACTGACAATGTCAGTAGCACTGATCTCTTGTCCTGATACTGTGGCAGGGAATCAAATGTTTGTCAAAATCTTGGATGAGTGGGGCAGAGGGATCGGTTATAGACTTTACAGCGAAGGATTGGTGCTGACTTAATTATCAAAGTTTCTGATCCAACTGTACAGATATGAAGAGGAATCTTCCTCAGTTATTCTTAACAGATACTCAGACTAATCAGATATCAGACTGGCATTTTCCAAAATCTAAAAGACATTATTTCACTACATAAATACACAACCAACTTTCCTAATGCCGAGGTGAATTGCTTGATAAAGTCCTACTGCAGTAATAGTGTCTCAGTAGAATTATCTGTCCTGGTGAAACATTGCATCATCAGGTATACTGTGACTGTACAGGACATGCATTAAAGCTTATGTAAAACCACCCTTTATTGGTGATCAGGAATGAGCACTCGATCAGCATTCCATCTGACTACATCCACTTTTCATTCTCAATAACACAAAGGAACTGATGTGTAAATCTGATGGTATGGAAATTGGTAAGCTGATTCTGCTACTCCCTGAATTTTACATGCCAATGTGTTGAACAATGAAACAAACACGCTCCACGCTCATGAAGCAGCGATTCACATTACAATTACACCTCTCATAGCAAAGTGACAAAACTGAATCGTGACACTGACCAAAATCTATCCCCTCGGAGACCTTTCCTCTAGCGACAGACAGTAGGATGGCGCCTCGTCCATTCTCACATGCCTGCCAATGAAACAGAAACATTACTGAGCAGTAGCTGTTGGGAGGGGATTGTAGCACAACTGTGGAATATACAGCCTCAGCTAATTCATACAGTCACTCAGCACAGAATAGGCTCTTCAGTTCATCAAGTCTGCAGTGACCTATCTACACTATCCCCACTTTCCAGCACTGGGCCCATAGCTTTGAACATTATGATATTTCAAGTGCCCATCCAAGTACTTTTTAAAGATCGAGAGGTTTTCTTGCCTCAACTACCCTCCCAGGTAGTGCACTCCAGAATCCCACCATTTGTCAGTGAAAAAAATCTTTTCCTCAAATCCCCTTAAAATCTCCTGTCTTTCACCTTAAAATTATTTCCCTTATTATTGATCTTCAACTAAGGGGAATAGCTGTTTTCTATCCACCCTGTCTATGAACCTCAGTCTGGTCCCCTCTCAGCCTTCACTGCTCCAAAGAAAATACCCAATTTGATCCAGCCTCTCTTCATACCTAAACTGCTCCAACCTGGTGATCTTCTCTGCACCCCCTCCAGATTGCTTTCTGTCTTTAATTCACTCCCTTATCTGAAGGGACTGATTCCGTGCTGGGAGGTAATCATTAGCCAAGTGACAAGTCTTCCAGTGGGAGCCCAGTGAACTACCCAGTGGAGGGCATTAATCCACTGCCCAACCTGCCCTCATCAGACACCCATGCGTACTCAAACTATTTTCTGTCTCTGGATAGCAATCAGAATCCACTTTCCCAAAAAAAAAAACAGACTGTGGGTTGAAAACGACACCTCCTGATTTCTGTAGTTAAGTGTTCAGCTGTAACATTTTTGCTCATTGTGTGCAGTGCACCAAAACACTCACCCTGTCAGGCCCTTGAAATATTTTTGATCAGTCACACTTTCATTTGATCGTGGCCATGTTCAACATGGCCTCCGTAGGTTCATGCAGATTGCTGCATACGCGGGAACATTGTTCACTGCACAAATTACTCCAGTATAAACCCAGACTCATACCCTAGGACAGAGCCAAGGGACCGTGGCACAGTTAGAGGGTCAGCACCGAGGGCGTGCCACAGTGATGGAGGAGACCATCATGTCAGTCAGATGTTAAGGTAACCATCCTGTTTACCTGTCTAGGTGCGTATAAACAGAATCGACAGTGTGCTCTTGAGGTCAAGGTTACACTAACTCCCTTGACCATTGCTGTATCAACAGATTAACAGTCAGTTATCAATACTGATAACATCAGAACTTTCAGTCTTGCCTTGGATAATTCAACCCTACTTTGGTTTCACTTACCTCCTGGTATTTCTCCAGGGCCACACTGGTCTCTGCAGCATCCTGAGTTTCAATAAATATAAGTTTGTTACGTTGAATATTTTCGAGAATTCCCTAAAAGGAAAAAGAGGAAAAAAAAGTTTTCTTAGCCCTTAAAGCAAGAAAGAAATGTTATTCCTGGTACAGGTGATATTATTTGGCACAAAAACAGACAATGCTGGAAATACTGAGCTTGCCAGGCAGTGTCTGTGGAGAAAGAATCAAAGTTAGCATTTTGCTTTGTGGACCTGGTGAATGAACTGGAACAAGTTAGATATGTAAAAGGACAAACTTGCTTTTTATTTGAATTCAATCCTATCCTCTCCTTCCCCGCCCTGCATTGACCACTCAAGTGAAAACTTGTGGAACAAGAAATTATTTTTCGATTAGGCAGTTTACTGCGGTCTGGACAAAATGCTCAGACACAACGCTCTCAACAACTTGAGAGAGAACCCTGAGATAGCAGTGAGGGGTAAAGCAGTTTAATGCACAGTGTTTATAAGTAAAAGGAGCATGTCTTCCTACTGGATCTTTAGGACAGGATTTCAGTCTGCAAGATCAGGCAGTTAGCATTCACCAACCATTTTTTAAAAAGTTTCAGCAATTAAAGGGTCCCCACTGTTCACACTTGCTTGGAACCCCACAACAACCATTGCTTCATTGGAGCTGGCAATCCCACTGGGAGGGGGAGTAGGCTGGGAAGCCCTATTCTCAGAATATATTTTGTTCTTTTACTTTTACCAACACCATCTCATTTTGCCATGGACCTTCATCCCAGCACTTAATGAATCACTCCTGCTTCCACTCTATCACAGAACTTCTCTTCTTCTGCTGTTCACCCATCCACTTCTGTACTTACTTAAACCCTGCGATGTCGCTAACTTTTTCCATTTCTGATTAAAGGTTGTTTTCCTTTTTATTGAATTTGGTGTCTAGGAGTAGATCATTAGTCAGCTCAGAGTATAAACAGATCAGGCAGGAAGGGGAGGTTGCGATGGAAAGGAGAAGGGAGGGCAAAAAAGGGAAGCAAAGGACAAACAACAAAACACAAACATGCAACTAGACAGATACATGAGGAAGAACACAAATACCGACACATACATCCAATCATGTACACGCCAGTGCAAATGTACATATGCATGCATAGGCAGGCAGTCTGACACAGATACATGCATCTTATCGTAATGAACACCACACAATGAACTGTGTCTACTGTCCCTAATTTTGGTTACTCTCACAAGCCAAAGCCATTGTCAACAGATCGGATAACTCAGGATAGACCACAAGTTGGAATAGAGATATGCCCGTCAGTGGCTGCACATAACAGTTACTGAGCTGGGGCATGCTATCAAGTTACAATGAGGAATATTAAAAACAAATCTTCTTGAGCCAGGAGACCTGTCCTTGTTGGAACTTGTCACGTCCTGAATCATCAGTTGCTGTGAAGGTTGAGTGAGTCTGAAGGAAAAGCCCGTCATTTACCTGTTCATACCAGGAGGCTACGATATTCTCCATGTAATGGTAACTAGTAAAGAAAGACACAATTCCATCTGGGACAATGGCCGACATCTCCAGCAACAGGTTACCATAGTTACGAATCACAGCTGGAGCCAAAAGAGAGAACTCAGTTATTATCAAAGGTTGCAATTACTGAGGAACCCCAGCAAAAGATGAATGCCCTCATTACGAAAAGTGGAGAATAGCAATTGGCTTGTAACCAATCTCAGCAACTGAGAAAGTGTGGAAGTTGTCAAAACCTCAAGAGAAGTGAGTCAGAGCAAAAGGCAGTGAGTGTGCAGGGGCAGGAGAACTGGTTGGAGGGATTGAACAGTCTATTTCTGTTCCAATGGTAAGACAGAGGAGAAAGTTCAAAGGAACAACAGTTTGAGTGGAAAGACTGAGTGAATGGGTGCAAACCTAACAGTAGACTTGCAGTTGCCTGATACTTGCCCCTTGCACACTCACTGCCTCTTACTTGGACTCATTGCCCGAGGTTTGACAACCTCCACATTTTCTCAGTTTCTTTTTGGGGAGAAATAAAAAGCAAGAGAAGGAACCCCTTGGTAGGAGTAACTTACAAATCCCTGAACAGTAACTTCCAATGTAGGGCACATTATAAACCAGGAAATAACGAGGGCTTGTGAGAAGGGTACAACAGTAACGATGGGTGATTGGAACATGCACATTGATTGGATTAATCGCTTTGGCAAGGGTAGCCTAGAAGAAAGGGTCATTCAGTGTACGCAGGTCTGTTTCTTACAGCAACATGTCATGCAGCCAATCAGAGAACTGGCTACTTTAGTCTCCCTATTATGTAACTAGAAAGGATTGATAAATGATCTTGTAGTTAAGGATCCTCTTGGAAGGAGTGACCACAACATGGTGGTGTTTCAAATTCAGATTGAAAGAGTGAAGACAGAGTCCCAGTCAAGAGTTTTAGTGTTGGGTAAAGGTAGTCACACAGGCCTGAGGAAGGAATTGGTCCAAGTGGACTGAGCAAAAATATTGAATGGCAGGACAGTTGAAGAACTGTGGCAAATGCTTGGGGAGATATTAAATACCTCTCAATCAAAGTATATTCCTTAGAGGAATTGTAGAAAGGTGAAAAATCATCCATGGCTTAACAAGGAAGTCAGGGATCACATCAAGGGCAGAAAATGTAGGGCATAGCATACAGCAAAAGGTAGTGCCACTCTCAAGGATTGGGAGAACTTTAGATATTAGCAAAGTGTTATGGAAAATAAAATCAAAAGAGCAAAGAGAAACTACAAAAGGAAACTTGCAGAAAACACAGGTACTGATACCAAAAGCTTCTCTAAATGTATAAAAACGAAGAGAACAGTAAAAGTAAATGTTGGCCCTTTAGAGAATGAAAATGGTGAGGTCATATGGGAAACTCAGAAATGGCAGAGGCACTAAACTCATATTTTGTCTCTGTTTTCAGTGAAAGATAATAATTTCTTCCCAAAACTGTAGTTACTACAGGAATTTGGTGAAATGACTACGACTAGAGAGAAGGTGTTAATTAAACTGATGGGATTAAAGGCTGCTAAGTTCAAGGGGCTGATGGTCTGCACCCTACAGCATTAAAGGAAGTGGCAACAGAAATACTGGATGTATGAGTTATAATATTCCAAAGTCTCCTGGATTCTGGAAAAGTACCAGTAGACTGAAAACATACTAATAAGACCATAAGACATAGGAAGAGAAATTAGGCCATTCAGCCCATCAAGTCTGGCTAATAGGTTTTTCAACCCCATTCTCTCTATACCCCTTGATCCCCTTGACAATAAAGAACCTATCCATCTCCGTCTTAAATATACACAATGACTTGGCCTCCACAATAATGTGACACTGGATTAGGAGGTGCTGGAAAAACACAGCAGTTCAGGCAGCATCCGAGTAGCAGTAAAATCGACGTTTCAGGCAAAAGCCCTTCATCAGGAATACAGGCAGAGAGCCTGAAGGGTGGAGCCCTTCATCAGGAATACAGGCAGAGAGCCTGAAGGGTGGAGCCCTTCATCAGGAATACAGGCAGAGAGCCTGAAAGGTGGAGCCCTTCAGGTTCTCTGCCTGTATTCCTGATGAAGGGCTTTTGCCTGAAATGTCGATTTTACTGCTACTCGGATGCTGCTTGAACTGCTGTGTTTTTCCAGCACCACTAATCCAGAATCTGGTTTCCAGCATCTGCAGTCATTGTTTTTACCATAATAATGTGACACCACTGTTCAAAGAAGGAGATAGACAATAAGTGGGAAACTACAGAGCAGTTAGTTTGACCTCTGAAGTGAGGGAGTTGCTGGAGTCAATCATAAAAGAAGTGATAACTGAACACTTGGGAAAACAAAGCTCAATTCATCAGTCAACACAATTTTATGAAAGGGCAGGTTGTGCTTGACAAACTTGCTGGAGTTTAAGATGTAACCAGCAAAGCAGATAATGGAAATCTGGTGGATGTGGTAGATCTAAACTTTCAGAAGGCATTTGACAAGGTGCTGCATAAAAGGCCAATCCAGAAGGTTAGATCCTGGGGGGTCAAGGATAGAGTATTGACTTGAATAGAAGACTGACTGACTGAGAGAAAGCAGGTGGTCAGGACAAATGGGTCCTTCTCTGGATGGCAACTGTGACTAGTGGTGTGCCACAGGATTCAGCTCTTGTATCTCAACTATTTACATGCTGTATAAATAGGGACAGAATGTAACAAAGCAAAATTCACAGTTGGATATTGAGAGGCTAGAAGAACGGGCCAGAATCTGACAGATGGAGTTTAATGTGAATAAGTGTGAGGTTGCCCATTTTGGCCAGAAAAACAAAAGGGCATATTATTATTTAAATGGTAAGATTTCACACACCTGACTGGCAAAGAGATTCATTAAATTCTGTAATCAGGGCAACCTTGAGTATCCGAAAGAAATGGGCAGGGAGTATTTGGTTCGGATAATCGAATGTTCAGACAACATTTTACCCAAGCATTGAGACCTTGAGATCTTGTTCGGATAATCCGAAATTCAGATAATCAAGGTTGTACTGTAGTCAGCATTGGGCTGATCCACAGGAACTGGACTAAACAGTGTAGATTACTTCTGCAGGAAATCCCTTCTTCTGCCTTGGACAAATATTTGATGTAAACCCAGACATAAGGGTGATTATTCAATTGTCTAGGTCTCAATTGGGACTGGGAAGGGCTCTTGACTGCTGTAACCAAGCCTAAGAGAGATGCATCTGCTCACAGTGGGATCGTCCACTCACTCACCGATATCCTCTCTCGTTTCAAACTTGGAGCTGATCGTCACCTGGTCATTGCCTCGTCCCACAATCTGAAAAGAACGCAAGCAGCTGAGGTGTGATACTTAACCGTAGTGAGAACACTTAAACAGGAGGAGCAAAACAGTCTTAAAGATTCCAGATAAAAGGGACAAACACAGATTTAGACAAAGTGGTTAGAAGGTAACTCCATCACTTTCAAGAACCACATAATTTTTAGGGTTTAGAAAGAGGCCATCCAGCCCATTGTGTCTATACTGCCTCTCTAAGCATTTTTACTCCTGCATCTTCCCTGTGACTGGATACATTACTTCTATTTAAGTAATTATACAATGCACTCTTGAATGCGCATACAGAGCAGCAGGGCAAGACAGCACAGAGTCAAGGTGCGAAGTGAAAAGCTAGGAATTAATTCTCTTATGGACCAGGCTAGACCACCTCAAAACAGTTTGAGAAGGTAGCCCAGACCCTAACTTTTCTAAAGGTCTTAAGCAGGTGCAAGTGTATGTACCAGGAGTGATGCAGCTGGCCTTATCTGAAAATTCAATTGATTCTAGCAACCTAAATGATGCTGGTCCAAATACCTGCAACATCCCCATAAACACCCCCTTGGCAAAACAGGTAAATTCAAACACAGGTTCTTACATGAGAGATGTCAGAGAGAGAGAGAGAGAGAGAGACAGAGACAGAGAGCGAGCAAGCGAGAGGATTAACCTGGAGCTGTTTCTTTCGGTCCAGCAGCTTCCCAGCTAAAACTGGAGCAGTTGCTGCAAACAAAACAGTTTGCTCAAACCAAACCAGAGAGAAGCTGAGGTGGGAGAACTGACCACTCCCCTTTCATTGTGCAAGTGTTTTTTTTAAACTTAAAAGTTTCTTCAAGTAGATAAATCCAGACATACTGGAACCTCTATCTTTACGGCCCCTCTTAAAAAAAGCCCAAAGACAACATAACCTTGTTAAAGGAGCAGCATTATCACAATTCCTCACACAGCGGGTGAATACCAAAGTGTAACCCAGAACAGCTACGTTTACCCTGGAATCACTCAGAAAATATTTGGATGGGCAGAGGGAGTATATTTCAAACAGCTGAGAGAGGCAGGACCATCAATGCTTTGTTTAAACTGACAATATGTAGAAGCCTCATGCCACATTAGACATGCTCACACTAGCTGGTATGGCACTGAGTCCTGGAATAACTGACAGAACTATGTTGGGGTCATCCTGGTATATGCTTCTGACAGTGGGATTTAAATACTCAGAGAAAACTAATTTATTGCTTGTGGCATTGCACATGGTGAGTTCTTTTTTAAAATAATGTGGAAAATGATTTCAGAAATTTTGTCCACAAAATCACCTGGCATCTAATCTCATTGCTGATAGAAACTGGAGAACCTAGCCCTGAAAATAACAACAGAAAATAAAGCTTTATAAAGGAATGGTGTGACTTACATGAGCTTACTGATAGTTTGAAACAGGCAGACTCACCAGAGGACAAAGGCAGGTCCTTGACAAGGTCATGGTAAAAGTTGCCATGATAACAGGTCTGAAATCGAGGATCTTTGGGTACATGTCAAGTGGAGACAATGTCTGGTAAAAACACAACAAAAAAAAAATACACAATGTATTACTTCAAGCCAAGAGGAGGTTTCAGGTGGAAAGCAAAAAGACAAAATGATACTTCCTTGAACAAAAGGAAGAGTGGCTGCCAGTTGAACCTAATGATGCCGAAGAGTTAGGATAGAGCAACTAAACATGATGAATGGCAGAGCAGGTTCGAAGGGCCGAATGGCCTGCTCCTGCTCCTATGCTTCTATGTTAAAAGATTGGGATTGGCTTCTGATGGTGTAACTGACATTAGTAATGCACCAGGATTGGGCGGAGTAAGGAATGTGGTAGGAAGAAACATAAAGGACAGCGATCTGAAAAGGGTTATGAATACTTTAAAGACATCTGAGAAGTATTTAGATGTACATTTGTAATGCCAAGGCATACAGGGCTATGGACCAAGTGCTGAAAAATGGAATTAGAATAGTTAGGTGGTTGCTACTGACTGGTGCAGGCTTGATGGACAGAAGGGCCTTTTTCCATGCTGTAGACCTCTATGACTCTATGAGGACAATCTTTGGAAAACAGTGTATATTATGTACACTGTAATTATAGAGAGTTGCATATAATGACATCATTGTGTTGATAATGTTCACATTGTCTGTGTTATATTAATGTTTGCTCACATTGAGCTTATATGAGGGAGGTATAAGCTATCTTGATACAGTTAGATGTAGAGAGAGAGAGATAGAGAGAGAGATATAGAGATAGAGAGATATAGAGAGAGAGATATAGAGATAGAGAGAGAGATATAGAGAGAGAGAGATATATATAGAGAGAGAGAGAGAGAGAGAGAGAGAGAGAGAGAGAGAGAGAGAAAGAGAAAGCTTAGGTAGAGCAGAAAGACCAAAATTGACCAGTTAAGCTGAGTGGCCAGTTTCTGTGCTATTAATACTTTGTAATTATGAACAACATCAATACTCAGAATTATTGATTTTACCCTCCCTTAACTTGGATTAATGAGACCTGTAAGCAGATATACATCAGGCAGAGAATGATAAAATGATTGGGATGAGAGTGGGAACAGTGATATGGATTAAGTGAAGCACATAGCAAGTGTATCACGTAATACTGAAACAAGTTGTTTTAAGTGAAACCAACTGCCACAATCTCGATACACAACATATCCTTAATGATAAGTCTGTACAAAGTAGAAATGTAAACAGGGGATTTGGATATCACCAAGCCACAGAAACAAAATCACATTTCAATTACATAAATAAAAATTGTGCAACTTACCCCTGAGGTGATAATCACAGACTGAAATCGCTCAAACACAGGCTTGATGGCAATGGATGGGTCCATGCAGCTTATGAAAAGATTTCAAAAGCATAATTTTAGGAGTATATTTCAAATAAATACAAATTTTTATTTGTATAGAATTTCATTAAACCATTCTTATCTGGACTGGTTTTCAATGAAGCCTTAATATACCAAAGAGCTACACTGATGGAACAGCACCTTGTAAAATGATCATCTCCTTCAACAAAAGAATCCTCTAACTTACCTTGTTGAAGTTTATCTAGTGTGAGAGATATCTAAAATATTCTTCAAAGTTATGAAATGTGTATAATTTTATTCCATAATTTCAAATATTATTTTAAAATCAACATCTGAAATTGAATTTTCTTAATGCGAATATCTTATAAAAGGGAAATTCTGTATGTGAACGGCTGTAGGTCACACTGCAGTTACAGACCTCTGACCAATAAATGGCATCATCACAAAATGTTATGGCCTCCCAATACAGTCATACATCACAAAACAGACCCTCTGGTCCAACTCATTCAGGCCAACTAGATATTCCAAATGACAGTCTCACTTGCCAGCATTTGGCCCATGTCCCTCTAAACTCTTCCTATTCATATACACATCCACTGTAATTGTCCCCTCCTCCAGTACTTTCTCTGGCAGCTCATTCCATTAATGCACTTATTGAAGTTCTAACCACAAATAAAAAGATCAGTTCTACTACAAAAGCACTGCTCTGAACAATCAGACCAGGCCCTTAATTTTCAAGATTAGAGTGGTGCTGGAAAAGCACAGCAGGTCAAGCAACATCTGAGGAGCAGGAAAATCAACGTTTTAGGCAAAAGCCCTTCCTGATGAAGGGCTTTTGCCTGAAACATTGATTTTCCTGCTCCTCGGATGCTGCCTGACCTGCTGTGATTTTCCAGCACCACTCAAATCTTGACTCTGATCTCCAGTATCTGCAGTCCTCACTTTTGCCTTAATTTTCAATGTCAACTACCATTTAGACTGACTCTACACAAGCAGAAATTTAATTTCACAAATGGAATTTAAACCCTGTTTGCTCTGTACTACTTCATTTCACACTAGCATGTGCATTTATTATCGAGGCCAATCAGGAAACATATGAAGAAACAATCAATGTAGGACCTTGTCTGGTGTCACTGGTGGGTAGTCTAAGGTCTGATGTCGTGTTACTGGGCTATCCCTTCATTGCTGCTACTCAAGCACTCCCTACAGCATCTCAATAACACAGGAAACATAGAAGTGAATTTGAGGTCAGTAAGTATTGCAAACTTTAGACTCCAATCTAGACACAGAAAAGGAAGGAAGCCAATATAGATCTGCATCAGCAAGCAAGTACAACTGTGATGGACGGAACACATCTGGATAGAAGTCATTTTAGATTGACTAGATTAGACAGATTATATTAATTAGTTTAGTTAGACGTGATTAAATAAATAAGATTCAGTTTGATTTGATAAAACATTGCCAGCACCAGACATCCTACATGGTCACAGTCAATGTCAGATTACAATTGGATCTAATCAGACATTGTGTCTTTAATTACCTGCTCCCTTGGTCACACTCAAATCTTCACAATGGCTGTAAAATATTTAATAACCGATGGTAGACTGTGACATCATTCAGAAGCTACTTTGTGGCAGAAATTGAATTCTAATCCTTTGACCTACTGGCCATTGCTAAACGTAAATAAAACTGTGTTTGGTTACAGATAAAAGGAAATTTCAATCCCTAATGACTGGAAGGATCTTTATGAATGAGCTAAACATCCCTGGACAGGTTTTAAATTTCTCAGAAGTGTAGACCCACAGACCAAAACTGACCTTATTTTAGCATTAACTTAGCAACCTGATTTAGGGATAAAATGAAAAGCTAATACTGTGGTAGGACATAGCAAATCTTCACTCTGCATCCTGGACCATACTAGACTAGACAGTTGGTAAAATGAAAGGAAAACCCTCAATGTAATTCAAAAATATAACAAAAACTTTCCCAGTTAGCCAATATAATTTGTGCAGATTTCGGCCTACCTGAAGTGAAGTATTGGATTAATAATTGTTGGCGTTTTGTCATCAAAAGGTTCCATGATGATGGTAAAACCTTGGGTAGTAAACAAAAATACCATGAAAACGTTTTAGGAAGTGCTAAAATGTCAAACAGCAAATTGCCCACATGAAGGGCTGCACATTCATCCAGGATTTGCATCTTATGATTTCCTGATACCATTTCCTATATTAGGAATATGAAACAGGGGTAAAACCAACTGAACCACTTCCTTCCGTATTCTTGACTTGGAGAAAGCGGAGTAAATCATGTTGTGTCAGACACCGTGTTGGGGCCTTGGTTCTGCAAAGACTTCCTGCAGACACTTGTCCATCTCACTCATCAGGACACTGCTGGAGCAGAGAATCTCTGGCAGGATGATCACAGAAGGTAATCATCCCACCACACACTCAGAAGAACAGCACCAACATGAACCACCTCATATTCTCTTTGGGCATCTTCTATAGGCAATTCACAAAGAATGACTGATGGGAAACCTCTTCCCAGGGCAGGTTGTTGAGATTCTGAAAGGTCAGTATCTAAATTAACTGGAAAAAGAGTTCATAGAGCCTTACAACCATTATAGCATAACAGGAGGCTATTTAGCGCATCCAGACTTGCCAGCTCTCTGTAGATCAATCCAATATTTTAAGGTGTAATCCCCAATTATTGATGTCTGCTCCTGACAGAATCACTTCTTCATCAATTTCCTCCCCTCCTCACCTGAAGATGTTGGAAACAGATATATAGCTGCCACTGGTTTTGTTATTTTACTCAAGTGTTCAGTTTCCTTTGAAATTTAACAGGAGTGAAACATCAGCACAGTGTTTGAACCAATTCCCAGAAATCCAGAGAATACTGGAAACACCTAGTAAGTCAGAAAACCTCAGTGAATAGATGGAAGTAAACTATCAAGTCATCACTGACAGAAATATTAACCCAACCTTTATCCACTACCCAGAAGTGTTCTGACCAACTGAATGTTTCGGCATTTGCCTCAGACTGAGGCAAACACATTAGCAGTAAACTGGAGATCACACACACTTCCTGTAGGAACATACCCCAAACTCTGGGCAATTTAGACACAGTTTGATGAAGGTCAAGGCCTTGAGACTCCCTAAATAAGCACAAATTCCATTATTCAACACTGTTCAGATTACTGGAAGATGATCCCAAGTATACTGGTCTGCAGCCAGCCCAAACATCTATCATTTCAAAAATTGGTTTATGAGATCACATGAAGGCCAACACAAAGAAGCACAGTAGAGCTCATCGACAGCCTAGAATCTAATATAACTGCCTGGTGCGGGAGTCAGAAATCTGAAGATTTTCTCAGCTTCATTCACCAAAGGTACTGCAACAACCTTATCACAGATGCATCTCTTCAATGCTTCATGTGTGATTGTTGATAATATTGTAAATGTTAGCAGTCTACTTGTCGGGAAGGGGAATTCCAGATTGGCCTCAGCCTACCCAATTATTTTCCAGCTGATATCCAGCCAGCATCAGAGGTCCGGAACTGCCTATTGTTCGGAGGCACTGAGGTCAACCACAGTTCCTTCTGTGACTTGCTAATTAGCACAAATCAGAGGCTCAAAAGCCTTGTGATGTCTCTGAAGTACAAATGCAATGATAAGGCACTAAGTGACATTTCCAGTACAAGAATCACTACCTTTGGCATAAGTGCTGACCAATGTAGCAAAGTTTGAGACAAGTATAATCGGTGAAAAGTTGCTGAGATCGGCAATTTCCAGCGTTTGCAGCAAAGACCGCAACCTCTCTGAACAGAACCTGGAGAGAGACAGAGAGAGAGAGAGAGGGATACACATACATAGGACACAGATCACAATATTATCACTCTGACTGCATTCAAAACTAAGTTGCAAATGCCATTATGTCAATAGCCATTGAAGAATCCACAATCACAAACTACACAGTTAAGGGTAGCTCTGGTTGATTTTCAGCTTCAACACACTGAAGGGGAGGTGGTGGTACAAAGGTAAAGTTAGTGGACCAGCAATCCAGAATGCCCAGCTAACATTAAAGGCATTTGAACCTGACCATGGCAAATGGCGAACTTTGAATTCAGTAAAATTTCTGGAATAATATAAGCCAGTCTAACGATGACCATGTAATCACTGTTGATTGCTGTAAAAACCCAAATAAATCATTAATGTCCTTCAGGGAAGGAAATCTGCCATCCTTATCTGGTCTGGCCCAAAATGTAAACACCGACTTATGACAATGTGGTTGACTCTTAATGGCAATTGGAGATGGGCAATTAATGCCAGGCCTTGCCAGTGAAACTCATGCTATGAATGAATAGAAGCCAAGCCCCTAGGTTCAATTCTCAATGTCCTCAAATTTAGCAGACCATAACTCAGGAGGGGGCTGAGGTTGGTCCTGGTTACCCACCCCAGTTGGAAGTTATCAGCCCTATTCACCATAGTTCCTGGTCTAACACTTGGTTTGTGGCCCTATGATGATCCAATAATTTGCACATACAATACTGGGAGCTAACATCAGTAGAAGTGACCATGTGTTTATCAGAGTTTTGACAAAACCTGAAGTCCTTTACAGAAGGAAACCTGCTGTCTTTGTTTGGCCTATGACTAGAATCCCGACCCCCAAGGTTGATGCTTAAGTAGCCTCTGAAGAGGCTTTCCAAGGCACGTATCAAAAATTTTAGGGTAACTTGGACTGGGCAGTAAATGTCAACCTTGCAAGGTGATACCCTCAGATTGACAGCAATTCGTTAATATCCAGGTTCACCTGAAGAATGGGCACATGGATAAAGTGTCAATGGCCATGGACCAGCATTCCTCAGCACCATCAGGAGTGATGAAGAAACCGATAAACTAGATTAGTCCAGGATTCTGTACCTGAGAGGTTTGCGTTCAATGCAGACTTTATCAAAAACATCTTTCAAGAAAGAGGGTGGGTTCTCAGCTACCACATGGTGTACTCGTAAGCGGGACTTCAGATACTCCACAAAGCGCTTCATAAATCCAACAAAATGCTCAGCCGTGCGAATATTACCAGGAACAGACTCTGGATTCACAACAAAAGAACATGTGATTAATGCTCAGCTCCATTCTCCTGAATCCAGGTGAGGAGGCAGGGTGCATCAAGGATGAACAACAGAGGCAACAGGACCATGAAACAAATCAACCGTTATGTGATGTGGGTAGACAGAATGGAAAGGGAATTCAAGTCTGAAACAGCCAACATTGAGGAAGCTGCGGTTCAAAGTCAATGGGTAAAATATAGTTACATTCGCGAGGTGCCCAGGACATACCTTTTGGAGAAGAGGGAGGAAATTGGAGATAAATTGGCAAAAATAAACTGAATTTCCATCAGGGTGCAGTACTCTGCAGCTTACCATAATCAAAAGAACAGTTTGAGTGAAAGTGCGTATGAGTTCATGAACATTTTGCAATTGCTTTCATTTACTGTACCTTGTAGAATTTCATCTGGCAATACAGGATTGGCTAAATAGACATCTGTTTCTCTGGCAATGTGAGCTTCTTTCAGCCCCTCCACTAACTGTCTGTATTCTTCTTTCAGTTTGGCAGCATCTGTTTCCTTTATACTGGAGAGAAAAACTGTTGTTTGGCGAGAGGATTAACAACCATTGAGTGAACGTCTAATATGTGAGAAAACACATCTCCATTTTGATTATTTTTAAACTCATGCTGAGAAATCCACTTGAGTAAATTTCCTAATCTGAACAGAAACTTTCCCTGAGGGTCCTAGTAATTGGCAGGATGGTCTGATGTCTGAGCAACAAGAACCAACAGTATTTACACAACAGCAACCACTCTATCAGCGAGCCTGTAGAATTGCTGAAGTTTATAGATCGATAATAGGCCTTTCAGTCCAAATGATTCATGTTAATGGTGATGAACCACCTGAGCCTTCTCACACTTTCCTTATTTAAGGTTTTTCGATGAAGTGACACAGCTGATTGATGAGGGGAAGGGCTGTAGATGTCATACATGGACTTCAGTAAAGCGTTTGAGAAGGTTCCACATGGTAGGCTGATGGAGAAAGTGAAGTTGCATGGGGTCCAGAGTGTACTAGCTAGATGGCTAGAGAACTGGTTGGGCAGCAGAAGACAGAGAGTAATAGTAGAAGGGAGTTTCTCAAAATGGAGACCTGTGACCAGTGGTGTTCCACAGGGATCCAGGTTGGGACTACTTGTTTGCGATATACAAATGATCTGGAGGAAGGTATAGGTGGTCTGATTAGCAAGTTTGCAGATGAAACTAAGATTGGTGGAGTAGCAAATAGTGAAGGGGACTGTCAGAGAATGTAGCAGAATATTGATAGATTGGAGAGTTGTTCGGAGAAATGGCAGATGGAGTTCAATCCGGACAAACGCGAGGTAATGCATTTTGGAAGATCCGATTCAACAGCAAACTATACAGTAAATGGAAAAGTCCTGGGCAAAATTCTTGACAGAGATCTGGGTGCTCAGGTCCAATGTACCCTGAAGGTGGCAACACAGGTCAACAGAGTGATCAAGAAGGCATACAGTATGCTTTCCCTTATCAGATGGGATATTGAGTACAAGAGTTGGCAGGTCATGTTACAGTTGGAAAGGACCTTGGTTTGGGGGCCTGGAACGCGTTGCCGGCGGAGGTGGTGGAGGCGGGCACAATAGTGTCATTTAAGATGTATCGAAACAGATCCATGAATGGGCAGGGAGCAGAGGGATACAGATCCTTTGAAAATAGGCAGGTTTAGATAGAGGATATTGATCGGCGCAGCCGAAGGGCCTGTTCCCGTGTTGTTAATTTTCTTTGTTACTGTGTGCAGAGGTAGTAAGCTTATCTCTGAACCAAGAAGCCCAGGTTCAAGCCCCGCCAGCTCCACAAGTATGTCATAACATATCCAAATAGACTGATTATAAATATCGACTTAACCTCACTTTCTGTTGCTTTCTTTCTCACATCTATCCATTTTACCCATAAATGTATCTATGCTATTCACACCAATCATTCAATGTAGAAACAAGTTGCACATTCTCACTGTTCTCTGGGGACAAATAAAAATCTCTTGGCATCTGCCTAAATGCAAACTCTGCAATCTGGCCCTGTCATGATGAGTCTCTTGCTACTGCTCAGAGTTTACTCCATCTTGTCAATATATTGCTGTTCTTAATCATGAGCAGCCAAGTGGAAAAACAACATTTTTCCAGTCCATCTTGTTCCTAGGTCTGGCAACAATTGTGGAAAGGGAAAGAGATAATATTTTAGGTTGATGGTCTTTCAGAAGACAAAAAGCCATTGACCTTAAATATTAAGCATTTTTCTCTCTCTAGAAACCCAAGTACCTTCAGAATTTCCTGATATTGTTTCTGATTTCTAGCATCCACATTATTTGGTTTTATTGTTTATATATCTGGTTTAATCTATTCTAGGCCAAGTCATTGTGAAAGAATGAGCCATGAAGAAAATTGATCAAAATACCGACTGAATGACTTACTGTTGGATGGTCTTTTGTATTGTTTCAATGTTGTTCTGACATTGGTCTAACATGCGCCGAGTAATGTTCACACTCATTGAGTCAATGCATACATTGTCTGCAAAATGACATGTTAAAAATATTTTTGTTTTCAAATATATGGACATGTTTTTAAAAAGAACAGGACAATCAGAACGTTGTAAAATTGAGCAATCAATGGTCTAGATCTACAATTCTGGGATGGAATCCAGATTTGGTCAGAAAGAAGACCTCCCACGATTTGCTGCTGCAAGAGCATTTTATCTTTATAAAATAAACGAGGGATACACTCATTCCAAGTCCAGAGCACAAAATTTTATCCCATTTACTCAAGACACCCATGATCGATATGATTAATAAGGACAAGTTCTGAACTTAGTGAAATGGGGTCATGATTTGCTAAGGTATTCTGCACCTGACCTAGAAACAGGTCACACAGAAACTGTTGTCAACTGAAATGAAAAGGATCACAATAAATAAACATAATTACAATTATATATCTTACTATAATATATTGAGAACTGCAGTATAACAACATACCGATATTGTGAGCCTCATCAAATACCACCACTGATTTCCGAGACAGCTCCTTGGAGACCAGGTCTGCAATCTTGGGGTCCAGCAGGTAGTGGTAACTATACACTATGATGTTTGCGTGTAGAATCTGACAGAAGTATCACAAAGCTGATGCATTTGTGGATTAAAAGCAGTTAAATAACATATGATTCTAAAACATTTGTCCACCCATTCTGAAGACAACATCTGGTTTGGACACCATTCAACAGAGAACCGCTCAATCCCTGTAACTTTGATGGAGACATCACTTGTTAGTTAGTCCTAGTGACCTACTCTACCATAGCACTGTCCTGTTCAAGCCTAATTCTGTTCTGATCCAAACTTCCCAAACCCAGTCACATTGTCACTTGCACACATAAAGACAAGTGTACGTATATTCACTGTCTTGCAGATAATCACTCATCCACATGCCCATACAGATCCCCTGGCTGGGGGTCATTACAGAACAATCAGGACAGTATTGGCAGATATTTTCCCTATGCCCTTAGCCAAGCCTGCAGATGACCGCATCACTCAATCATCACCTCAGCAAACTCAGGAAAGATTGGAGCTGAAGCACAATATTCCAGGTAGTCTGGCTTAGATCCTTCCCTTGGAATAGGAATATGTGCATTGTGAAGGAGATCAGGATCAGTTCTGATAAAGGGTGACTGGACTCAAAATGTTAACTCTGGTTTTCTCTCAATAGGTACTGCCAGACCTGCTGAGTTTCTCCAACACTCTCTAAGCTATAATACTTTCTAGAGGAAAAATTCATCAATGCACCCTGAAGCTTATTCAGTAAACAGTACAAGGTCAAAGGTGCAGTACAGGGCCAATGCCTTACCTTGAAGAGAACTGGATACCAAAACTTTGTCATTTGCCAAAGGGAAAGGTGGAATGCACTTACAGAATATCTGGCCAGGAAATAGGGACACCATCCTTTCTGCTTCCCATAAGCTTTCAAGTCATCCAGGTTATAAATTCCAGAAGTCAGTGGCACTTGTTTCCCATGGAGATCAAACTCCTGTCAGAGAAAATACACAAACACATACTGCAGAATCAATCACTCAGTGAGAAAGCTAACATAGTGACTGGTGTTAACAAGCTGGAGGTATCCATTAAATAAAAGAAGATCACAAATACTGGCAAACTTGAATTTTTAAAAAGTAGACTGCAGGTTGTAGAGAGGAGATAAGATTTACGAAGGGTAGGATGGAGAGAGACAGAGGAAGGCCAGAGATGGGGACAAATTGGAAGGAATACGAAGGGCTTTGGAGGCAGCAACGTCTAACCTATGACTTCAACAGATGCATAAGAACATTACCAAATGAAAGCTTCCTTCCAAACTACACACCATCCGGACTAGTTCTCCTACAATGTTACTGGAATCCCAGAATTCCTACGCAAACAGTCATCACTTTCTCAATAATTTTTAGTCTCGGCCCATGCTGTCTATATTTCATGAACAAAATAAGACAAAGGGAGAAAAAGGAGATGAAGGGAGGGGAGCTGAGGGTGTGAGGAGAGGGAGAGAGAGAGGAGAATTTGAGTGCGAGGAGAGGGAGGGAAGCTTTCTTCAGTTTTGATATGAGGGGGGTTCCAATCTCAGCTGGTGGCAAACCTAGAAAAGTCAGATCCGACAATGAAACCTGGCTTGACAGATCATACGTTATAATTTTGCAACTTGGTTACCTAATAGTTAATCACTGAATATAATTCACATGAGGCTGCCAATTTACTTTTAACAAAAGAACAGAAGTTTATTATGCTCGAGGGAAAAAAAGTAGAGGACAATTTGGTAAAATGCTATTATAAATGACAAAAAGGAAGATTCAACATTTTTCTCTGCAATATACTTGACAGATACTAAATCCAGTGAAGTGTCAATTCTAACTTTATTTTTAACAATGTCTTACTCAGCTATTGAGATCACAAGCATTTCCCTTTAGTAACTTTCTGCACATTCATCAAAAGTGACTCTCCCTATCTCTCCCTGACACTCAGGCACAAGCTAACTCATTGACATTTCTCACGGAACTCTAAAAAAAGAAACTTCAGGGCTTTTTCCTGCTACTTTGACTCCTTTAGGGCTGCTAAACAGCAGATGTACTTTCCTTCTAGACTGAACTTGCTTTTGGCTTATTTTTCACTGGGTTGAAAAATGTAACTTAGTAAATCATTACCAGTGATTGTCTAGGTGACTTGCCCAATTGTTTGGCTTAAGTCACATGATTTCTTCGAAATGCTGTTTTGATCCAATGTTTCTGACCCTTCAAAAAAACAAGTTACCTTTGCAGACCTAAAACCCATTTACCTCTACATTTGAACTCAAGTTGAAAATAACAATATGTTATAAACTTTCACCATATAAGAAACAATAATTTTCAAGTGAATGTGGGGAACCAAGAGAGGATGCAGCAAGGATGTAGAGATTGGATGTGGAATAAACATTCACAACAGCAAAGGCAGTCTGGTCTGTCCAAAAATGCTCACACTAAGCAAACCAAGCTTGCAATGGTGTAAAGACATCAAGTGTAAAGAACCTGACTGTTCAGTTACTAGGCAGGGATTTTAATTTAGACTTTACAGATCTTAGCTGCTATAATGTACCTCATAGAACTGGCAGATGGGCACAGTGGGATTGCTGGAGTGCTGCATTCTGATGTGTGATGCAGTCAGGCTACGACACTTTCCATCAACTTCCTTTCCAAACCTCTGAGAACTAACCTGTAAATAGCAAGATAAAAATCAACCTACAGAACAGCTTCATTATTTATTTTAAAAAGTAGAGAAAAGTTGCAATCCTACAACAGGTTTTCTTGGAACATTTCACCCAACTAGTGCCATTGCTCCACAGCTTGAAAATTGGATGTAGGTTTGCTCGCTGAGCTGGAAGGTTCATTTTCAGACGTTTCATCATCATACTAGGTAACATCTTCAGCAAGCCTCCAGACAAAGCATTGCTGATGTTTCCTGTTTTATATTTATATGTTTGGGTTTCTTTGGGTTGGTGACGTCATTTCCTATGGCAATGTCATTTCCCGTTCTTTTTCTCAGGGGGTAAATGGGGTCCAAGTCAATGTGTTTGATGGTAGAGTTCCAGTTGGAATGCTGTACTCCTAGAAATTCTTGTGAGTGTCCCTATTTTTGGCTTGTCCTAGGATGGATGTGTTGTCCCAGTCGAAATGATGTCCTACCTTATCAATTTGAAAGCTACGATTGATAATAAGTCCATCTCTGGCGACAGAGAATTTAGCTGTGGTCTTCGCATTCAATGGCATTACCATTACTGAATCCCTCAGTATCAACATCTTGGGTATACCATTAATTGAACTAGACCAGCCATATAAAAGCAATATAAATATCAAACTGCAGAAGAACTGCATCATTTATTTTAAAAAGTAGAGAAAAGTTGTGGTTCTACAGCAAATTTTCTCAGAACACATTTGTGAGTGGCATGGTGGCTCAGTCATTAGCACTGCTGCCTCACAGCGCCAGGGACCCAGGTTTATTCTAGCCTCAGGCGACTGTCTGTGTGGAGTTTGCACATTCTCCCTGTGTCTACTCCAGTTTCCTCCCACAGTCCAAAAATGTGCAGGTTAGGTGAATTGGCCATGATAAATTGCCCACAATGTTCAGGGATGTGTAGGTTAGGTGCATTAGTCAGGGGAAATGTAGAGTGATAGGGAAGGGGAATGGGTCTGGGTGGAATACTCTTCAGGGGGTCGGTGTGGACGTGCTGGGCTGAATGGCCTGTTTCCACACTGTAGGGATTGAATGATTTCTAAGATTCTATGAAAAGCAGATCACCGACTAGAAATCTTGCAGTGAATAACTCACTTCCTGTCTCCCCAAATGCTGGTCCAACATTTATAAGGTGCAAGTCTGGAATATGATGGAATACTCCCCACTTGCCTGGCTGACACAGTTCCAACTACACTCAAGAAGCTTGACACCATTCAGGACAAAGCAGTCCAACTGAACTGTGACCCATCCATCACCTTTAACAATCACTCCCTATATGACCAGCATACTGTACCAAAAGTCCATAATATCTGTAAGGTGCACTCTGTTAACTCACCAAGGCTCTTTTGACAGCACCCATTGACAGTTTGGCAGTCCCTCAGCACTGACCTGACAACAGAGCAACACTCGCGAGCACTGACTCTACAACAGTTTGATGGTCAGTCTTAATTCTACACCGAAATCCCAAAATTGAGATTGAAGCCACGGTTTTTTGACTTTTAACAAGAATTGTGAATTACAACTTTAGAGTTAAATTTTTATTCACTGAAATTTGTACTGGCAGAACAGCTTATTCCCTCCTCAGACCTCAGTCTACATGACCAGCAAGACAGATATTGGATGAGTTGGAGCAATGGAAAGCTCACCACCCTATCACCTTGTGGAGACTGACCTGTCAGTTCAGAGCACAAAGATGAAGGAGATCCAAAGTGCATGTAAGCATCTGCTTCTTCAACAATCACACAGAGCACTGTTCAGCAAAACTAACCTCTGGGTGGATGCAGAGATTCTTCCTGGAGCTCAGAGCCAGAGCCAAGAATTCAATATTGTTGCCAGACAGTTTCTCGTAATAATCGATCAGCTTCCGCAACTCCTCAATGACCTGAGAAGATGGGGGTGGGAGGTTTAAGAGAGAACAGGGAGAGAGAGAGAGAGAGAGAGAGAGAGAGGGAGGAAGAGAGAGAAGAGTGGGAGAGGGCAGAGACAGAGGGAAAGTGAGCAAAAGAGAGACAGAGGAGAGGATGGAGGAATACACAGAGTGAGAGTTTTTTTGAATAAACAGGTTTGCAATGTTCAGAATTATCATCCTTTTTAAATGAACACAGCAAACTGCAGTGCTCAAAATTAAGGTTTTTACATGTTAGCAACACAGACTGTCCACAGATCTTTTGATGCACATCCTGGCAAGGGTCAACATAATGTTTCTTCCCTTCCCCACCACCCAAGATCAAGAGGGTTATTTTTTGAACTTTTTGCAGTCACATCCTCACTCTCGCCAACTCCTTCATTCAGTGATGAGGTCACACAGTAACATTATTGTGTATTTGTGTTGAGGTGAAAATGTGTTCCTGGAAAAGTGCAGCAGGT